>NC_041332.1:44223500-44227047 GCF_004354835.1 Perca flavescens | reverse complement strand
GAGAGTTGACCTGCAGGCACTGGTAACTGGAAGTGGAGCTCATTGATCCCTGGTTGGTATAGTCAAACACTGAGCCATCTTCCCATCTCCAGCAACCCTGGAGGAAATCAACGTTACAGTCCCCTTCAGTACACGTTTAGTTTTAACACCGCTAGTGTAGAATTAGAGCATTTCTGACTAAAACACAAACAAAGACTGCATCAATTTTCACAAAGAATGTTTCACTTTTCTAAAAAAAAAAATAATAATAATTTGAAAAATGCTAAAATCACATATTATATTTTACAAAATGAATTTCAAACCTATATTCCTACTGGATGAACTGAAAACTTCCTAAAAAATGGAATTTAAGTGTAATACAATATGCACAGATATGTTAATCTACTTTGATTGAAGATTAGGTTAAATTTTAATAAAGGGTAATTTGGTTGTTTTTTTTCAATCTGGATCCTATATTTACCATGCATTGGTGTCTAAGTGACTAATGTAAACAAAAATCTTTTGCAATATGTCCAGTACTGAGTGAGAGAGTTGCTGTAACTGGCAGCCATGAACTGGGCTGCAATGTAACCCTAGAGGACAAATGTGCACCGTCAATTTCATCCACTAAAAAGTTCTGTTTTCACTACTGACAGGTTCAGAATGTCTGATAACATTATGGAAAGGATCCCTACAGAGATAGACCTTTTGTTAAAGAGTAAGATCCTTTTTGTTTAACCAGAAACAGCTTCAAAATAGCTATCGCCAAACCCACCAGACTCCATGTAAATAATCAGGACTTTTAGAGTACATAGAGCCAGCATATTTCCACATGTAACTGGGTGAATTAAGGTTTTGTTTCAGCTAAAACAGATTGGTGATTGTTGGAATAGTGACAGATGAACTAAGACGGCCTTTAACAGTTTTATTTTATTTCTGTAGACTTTAAATGAAGTGTTTCTCACAATGTTAAAATTACTGTTTATTTAAATGGAGGGCTGGTGGTATTGGCTATAGCGATTTCGAGGATGTTTCAAGTTAAACTAAAAGGATCTTACTCTTTAACAACAAGGTCTATCTCTGTAGGGATCCTTTCCATAATGTTGTCAGACACTTAGAATAATAATCTGAGCCTGTCACTTTTAGTGGACGGAAATTGAAGGTGCGCAAGTGCCCAGTAACGTTATCTTGCTTAAGATGGACCATTTTCAAATTTTGTTGATCCCATCCCATTAGTCACTTAGACACAAAAACATTAAATAAAATAGGGTCCAGGTTGAAAAAAATGAGGTCTTCTAAAATAAAGGCTTTTTAAATAGGTGAACAAACCTGGAAATAGAAACCTCCAATCCAGGCAAAAGTGTGGCCCCCAGTCTTGACCAGACGCTGGAGGAAATTATACTCCAAGACGTTGTGGACTGAAGCTAGACTGCCACCAAAGCCGGCACAATAGCGCTGCAGGACAGGACAAGAGGAGATGAGGAGTTGGTTTTTTTATTCAAAACAATGTTATACTGTACTGTTGTAATAAACTATGTTATTACCTCTGCATTGCTCCAGGAAGAAACCTGGTTGGCTAAAGTAGCAGTTACCACGAAACTATGCCAGCCATCAAGGCAGAAATCAAAACGGGCTGGAACGATGAGAAACAAGAACAATAATTACAATCAGTACTTTTTTTTACTCATTATGTGATTTCTTCAGTATCTCAGGACAGAAACGAATGTGAAGTTGTTCTTCTTTTCTCGCTTCAGCAGCCTCATGTTACTGTGAAGATATGTCATGTGATTTTCTTACCTTGAGGTCGAACAGGTCCTCTACCATCAGCAACATGAGTAGCAGCATCCATCTCTGTAAACCCAGTCACAACAGGTCTGTATTAGAGGTGCAACGATTATAAGGGTTTGAGTCATTTTTTATAAAAAGAAAAAAAGAAAATTCTCTGATTCCAGCTTCTTAAATGTGAATATTTTCTGTTTTTACTGCTCCTCTGTGTCAGGAAACTGAATATCTGAGTTGTGGACAAAACAAGACATTTGAGAACACTTGAGCTTTTTTTCTGACATTTTACAGACCAAACAACTAGTCCATTAAAGGTCCTATGACATGCTGATTTTTAGATGCTTTTATATAGACCTTAGTGGTCCCCTAATACTGTATCTAAAGTCTCTTTTATATAGACCTTAGTGGTCCCCTAATACTGTATCTGAAGTCTCTTATATAGACCTTAGTGGTCCCCTAATACTAACTAACTAATAATAACCCCTTGCGAGCTGGAAAACCAAACTCTGGTCAGGCCAATCGTATCATGTATAGAGTCGGTGGGCGGGCTTATGGCTGCTGCTGGGACCAGCGTTCTTCTGGAAGACTTGGAGTTAAGCTTTTGTTTGAGAAAAATATCTGATGTTAAACTCAAACAAAACTGAAGTTATTGTGCTGGGACCCAAGCACCTCCGAACTTCATTATCTAAAGATATAGCTACCCTAGATGGTATTTTCCTGGCCTCCAGCACTACTGTCAGAAATCTAGGAGTTATTTTTGATCAGGATATATCCTTTAACACCCATCTAAAACAAACCTCAAGAACAGCCTTTTTTCATCTTCGTAACATTGCCAAAATTAGGAACATCCTGTCACAAAACAACGCTGAAAAACTAGTCCATGCATTTGTTACTTCCAGGCTGGACTACTGTAATTCTTTACTATCAGGATGCTCAGATAAGTCCCTTAAGACTCTCCAGCTGATCCAGAATGCTTTCTGACACGCGTTCTGACAAGAACTAAGAAAAGAAATCATATTTCTCCTGTATTGGCTTCTCTGCATTGGCTTCCTGTAAAATCCAGGATTGAATTTAAAATCCTTCTCCTGACCTACAAAGCTCTAAATCGTCAAGCACCATCATATCTAGAACAGCTCTTAGTACCTTATTGTCCCACTAGAGCACTGTGCTCCCAGAATGCAGAGCTACTAGTGGTTCCTAGAGTCTCTAAAAGTAGAATGGGAGCCAAAGCCTTCAGCTACCAGGCCCCACTCCTATGGCATCAGCTCCCAATCTGGGTTCTGGGGGCAGACACTGTCACCACATTTAAGACTAAACTGAAAACCCTCCTCTTTGATAAAGCTTATAGTTAGGGAATGAGGAGATCGGCGGGGCAGGGTGTATACCTAGACACAGCACCCCTGCTTTTCTCTGCTTCTCTTTACAGTCATTAGATTTACCTATCATATAATCAATAATATAGTGAGAGTAGAGGGAGGCAGGCCAGTACAGCCCAATCCAGTTGAGGAGAGTTCTATCCCGATCAGGCACCTCTTTAACCTGCCTACTTTTTAGTTATGCTATTATAATTCTAGACTGCCGGGGAAGTTCCTTCCTTCCTATGACACAATGAGCTGCTCTCATCTCTCTTTTCATTTGTTTCCTTTATGTGCATCCTGTCCCAGAAATGCTTGTTACTAACCTAGCTCTGGGGAGTTTATTCCCGGAGTCCTTATGTTTCTTCTTCGCACAGAACATCGCCTTGGATTAGGATGACACCAAGATCTGGGTCTTGGGTGCAGCTGTC
>NC_041332.1:42736743-42824243 GCF_004354835.1 Perca flavescens | reverse complement strand
ACCACCTCAAGTCTACAGAAGGTCTACACCCCCACCAGACAATGGCGGGGAGGAAGAGGAACATGCTGGCAACAGCACAGCCATCTCCTCACACTGTACCCAGGTATGTGGTCCAGAGCAAATAGGAAGATCCTGCTCGAAGATCTGTCTGGTAAGAATATACCCTCAAGGTCAACGTGAGAAGGCAACCAACATGTACGTCATTTTGGATGATCAAAGCAACCGCTCGCTGGTGCGATCAGACTTCTTTGAGCTTTTCAACATCAAGGGCCAACCATTCCCCTACTCACTGAAGACCTGTGCCGGATTGGTTGAGACGTCAGGCAGAAAGGCAGAGGGTTTTCAGGTCGAATCGCTTGATGGGCAGACTAACCTACTGCTACCACCGCTAATTGAGTGTAACGACATTCTCATTGATCGCTCTGAAATATCAACGCCTGATGCAGCCCGTCACCATCCACACCTACGAAGTGTAGCGGCACACATACCAGAACTCGACCCCAAGGCGGAAATCCTCATCTTGCTAGGCAGAGACATTGTGAGGGTCCATAAAGTCCGACAGCAAGTGAACGGACCTCACAACGCCCCCTTTGCACAAAGACTGGATTTGGGATGGGTCCCGGTAGGAGACATGTGCCGACCCTCTATTCTCAGACCATGTGAAGGCTTCATGAAGCTGACTGAACATGTGTCCCATAGCAGTGAGCAGAACAACAAACCACACAAGGCATCGTTGAAGGCTCTTGGACTACAGGTCTTCAACGAGTCCGACAACAAACCTGCCCCGTCCATGGAGGACACAATCTTTTTGGAAATCATGGACCAAGAAATGTATAGAGACACGTCAAACAACTGGGTCGCTCCTCTCCCTTTTAGAGTTCCCCGTCAACGTTTATCCAACAACCGCGAACAGGTGTTCACTCGCTTCACCTCCCTGGAGAAAACGCTGCGGAGGAAAACTGAGATGAGAGACCAGTTTCTAGAATTCATGAAGAAAATATTCGACAACAGACATGCTGAAGTGGCTCCTCCACTAGAGGAGAACGAAGAGTGTTGGTACCTGCCCACTTTCGGAGTCTACCACCCGCAAAAGCCTGGAAGCATCCGCGTGGTGTTTGACTCCAGCGCAAAGTACTCTGGCACATCTCTAAATGGTGTTCTTCTGTCAGGCCCAGACCTCAACAATTCACTCATTGGGGTGGTGATCCGCTTTCGCAAGGAACAGATAGCAGTGATGGCTGACATACAGCAGATGTTCCACTGCTTTCTTGTCCGCAGAGACCACAGGAACTATCTGAGGTTTTTGTGGTACAGAGACAATGACATGTCTAAGGACATCATCGACTACAGGATGAGGGTCCATGTATTCGGCAACAGTCCGTCACCATCCGTAGCCATCTATGGACTAAGGAGAGCCATCCATGAAGGTGCTCACAAACATGGAGAAGACACGGTCCAGTTTGTCGAACATCATTTTTACATGGATGATGGGCTCATCAGTGTGCCAACTGAAGACGAAGCCATCAGTCTCCTACAGAGAACGCAGGCCTCTCTCAGTGAATCGAACCTGAGGCTTCACAAGTTTGCCTCAAACAGCGAAACCGTCCTTCAGGCTTTTGCACCAGAGGATAGAGCAGTTCTGAAAGACCTTGACCTTAGTGGTGAAGCTACACCAGTGCAACGCAGCTTGGGACTGTTGTGGGAGACAACGACAGACACCTTCACTTTCGTAGTCTCAGAGCACAAGAAACCCTTCACTCGCAGGGGAGTTCTGTCAACAGTGAATAGTGTATTCGATCCTTTAGGCATGGTCGCACCGGTGGCTATTGAAGGCAAAAGTCTCTTGAGGGAACTCAGTGTCAACGCATGCGACTGGGATGCTCCTCTTCCAGAACAAAAGCTGAAGCAATGGGAAGCATGGCGCGAGTCACTGAAAGACTTAAGCAAGCTGCATATCCCACGTTCATACACAGCAACATCACTTCCCAATGCTGTACACACAGAGCTATGTGTTTTTTCCGACGCGTCCACAAAGGCCATTGGAGTAGTGGCATATCTCAGGACCATTCAAGCTGAGGGACAAGTCGAAGTAGGATTCATCTTAGGAAAGGCTAAGCTGGCCCCACAGTCCGAACCTACCATTCCTCGCTTGGAATTGTGTGCCGCAGTATTAGCCGTGGAAGTCGCTGAACTCATCCAAGATGAACTGGACCTGAAGTTTGATGCGATCAAGTTCTATTGTGACAGCAAGGTCGTGCTTGGATATATTCACAATCAGACAAAACGCTTCTATGTCTACGTTCACAATCGAGTCCGACGAATTCGTCAGTCCACAAGACCTAACCAGTGGTTCTACGTCAACACAGAGGACAACCCGGCTGACCACGCATCCAGGTCAGTTCCTGCGTCCCAATTGACAAAGACTATGTGGTTCACTGGACCAGCTTTTTTGCACAAACCAAATCCATCTGACACGGATTCAAGACAGACGTTTGAACTTGTTAACCCAGAATCAGACATGGAAATACGACCTGAAGTGAGTAGTTTTCTTACTCAGACTCAGAATCGGGGCCTTACCGCCATGCGGTTACAGCGCTTTTCATGCATGCGCTCCCTCACCAGGGCTATTGCCCTACTCATCCATATAGCCAGCGCTTACAGACACAACAAGTCCAGTGAATGTAAAGGATGGCACCACTGCAACCTCCCACGTACTCCGGATGAGTTGTCTCAGGCGAGACACATCATTATCAGAGCCGCACAGGAAGATGTCTTTGCAAAAGAGCTCACATCTCTTGAGCTTGGACAATCTGTATCCAAAGACAGTTCCCTTCACAAGCTCAGACCTGTTCTTGAAGGTGATCTGATTTGTGTTGGCGGCAGATTAAAACACGCTGACTTGAGTACGCAAGGAAAAAATCCAATCATCTTGCCCAAGACCAGCCACATTTCTTTGCTGTTGGTGCGACAGTATCATGAAGAGGTAAAGCATCAAGGCCGCCACCTCACCGAAGGGGCCCTAAGAGCAGCGGGCTTCTGGGTCATAGGTGGAAAACGACTTATTGCCTCTGTCTTGCACAACTGTGTAGTGTGCCGAAAGTTACGCCGAAGAACGGAGGAACAACTCATGGCAGACTTACCCCCAGAACGCTTGCACACATGCCCACCCTTCACCTATGTAGGAGTGGATGTGTTTGGACCATGGCAAATAGTCACCAGGCGTACAAGAGGTGGACAGGCGCAAAGCAAAAGATGGGCGATGCTCTTCTGCTGCATGAGCTCTCGTGCCGTGCACATCGAGATCATCGACTCCCTAGATACGTCCAGTTGCATTAATGCGTTGAGACGTTTCTTTGCCATACGGGGACCTGCAAGGCAGATAAGATCAGACTGCGGAACAAACTTTGTAGCCGCTGCAAAGGAACTGGGACTAAGCCAACAAAAACCTGACATCACAGTGCAGAACTTCTTGAGTCAACATGGGTGCTCATGGGTGTTTAATCCTCCTCATGCGTCCCATATGGGAGGATCATGGGAACGTATGATAGGCCTGTCAAGACGGATCCTCGATGGAATCCTGCTCCAAGAGCACATCCAACTTACCCACGATGTCTTGTGCACACTCATGATGGAAGTGACTGCGATAATCAATGCCAGACCTCGTTCCAGTCTCCACTGACCCAGAGTCACCGTTTATATTGTCTCCTGCAATGATACTTACCCAGAAGGTTGGCGTTACCCCACCGCACGGAGACTTCACAGACAATGATCTTCTCAGCAGACAATGGAAACAAGTTCAAACTCTCGCTGACAGATTCTGGCGTCGCTGGCGTCAGGAGTTCCTCCCCACTCTGCAAGCCCGCCGCAAATGGAGAGATGCCCAACGGGACCTGAAAGAAGGGGACATTGTGCTCCTGAAGAATAGTCAAGCTGCACGTAACGTGTGGCCTATGGCAAGGATCACAGCTGTCTTCCCTGGGAGAGACGGCAAAGTAAGGAAGGTGGAACTCAAGACATCGGACCAAGGTTCTGTGAAGGTGTTCTTGAGACCAGTGTCAGAAGTTGTTCTTCTTCTGCCCAAAGACTGAGGGTTCAGAGACATTTGATAGTTAATAGTGACCTTTAAGGTCAGACGGGGAGTGTTCTGCCCTTCAGGCATTTGAGTTGAATTTTTAGGCATTTAACTTGGCATACTTTCAGTTTCATGCAGACTCTTATTTTGACATTTGTTTACTGAGCTAAAACAGGAAGTAGTTCATGCAGACTCTTATTTTGACGTTTGTTTACTGCGCTAAAACCGGAAGTAAGAAACCACGTTAGAATTCACCACGTTAGAAAACGCATTAGAAATGCAGACAGTCATTGCGCCAGAGAAAATGCATCATGTCCGTTGACTCCCCAGCAGAAGCATCGCTTGTATGTATCTAATCATTGTTAACTTTGAAGCATATTGATTTTTTGCTGTAAAAGTAATGTTCATGTAAGCTAGGTGGCTTAGCTAATTATAGTATTTTGCTGTTTGTTTCCTAGTTTCACTCTCTCGTCTCTCATCACTCATCTCATGTGTATGGATTCAGCACAATGTGAAGAAAATAAATCTGCATAAAAAGAACTCAGGATTTCTTCATGTTCATGAATAGAGAGAGTTTAGCTCACTGTTTAGTTGGAGTTGCTACACCTCAGCGAGAACAGTACAGTATGTATGTATGTATGTATCTATGTATGTAACTATGTATGTATCGATCTATCTATCTATCTATCTATCTATCTATCTATCTATCTATCTATGTATGTATCTATCTCCCTTTTTTACACAGTCACATGTCTCTCAGATGCTAGCTCTTTATTTTTCCTCTTGCTCTCTTGATCTCTCTCTCTCTCTCTCTCTCTCTCTATATCTATCTCCCCTTTTTTCACACAGTCCCATGCAAACACACTCAGTGGATCAATCTCCTCAGATTAGATTGATGGCCCGCGGGCCTTCTGCTGACTAAGGCGTTGCCAAATATGGAGAGTTATTGGGAAATTATGCTCAGCTGCCACTCTATCTGGCATGGCGATCCACTTTGTCAATCGTGATCTTTAGCTGCTGTCACCGTGGTACCACCCAGCCAGCCTCTCTGACCTGACACTGCGTGCGGAGACAGAGTAGATGTCACCACAGGCGTGATAAACGCATCCCAATGAGTTCAGTCGTCACTTGTTTTCGTCAATATTCCTGACCTCCAAAGGGAAATGTAACATTTCTTGTAATTAAGTTTTGTTAATTGTAATTCTAATTATTTTAGTCTGAATTAGGTGCAGGAAATCAGGGATATTGATTCATTGGAAATTTGGAAATAAAACTGTCCACTTTCTGTGGAGGGTGAAAGAAAAATAACAGAACTGCCTGTGTGTGTGGTCGGGGTGGAGGGGGGTTGGTGAAACAAAGGCACACTGAATTTTTCTCTCCTTTCATGCCTGGTCATTTCCATATGTCCCCCTTGCTCTGCTACCCATCCATCACATTTCACTCTGGGCACGACAGCTGTCTGGGGCTGAAGCATATTCACAGTTCAGCAGTCCATCAAATTTCACCAAATACAGTAATTCTTCAGTCATGCTGGAGCAGGGGGTGAAGGGGTGGCAGGCAAAAAAAAAAAAGTGTTAAGGAGGCAGAGTGGTGTTGGTGAACCAAAGGTAACCCTTTGAACACCAGGCGCTTTTAGGCAGGTTTTATGAATGCAGATTTAAGAGTGATTTCCGTAGGAGCAACCTGATCTCACGGAATTCCGTGAAACACGGCCCCTAACTCAAAATCTGGGGCAGTTTCAAGAAATAGCCAAAAATTTCGTGATGGGCCCACGGAACAATTTTGTGAAATGAACACTGCCCCTTAAGTTAAGGAAAAGGTCGTGGTGGGACAACGGGATGGTTGGGTTTAGGAAAACAATAACGGGACACGGGACAACAACGGGACGGTTGGGTTTAAGGTGCTGACACACCAAGGAGATTATCGGCCGTTAGACAGTCTGGCGAGGTCAGTGACTCGAATCTGTTCGGTTTGTCCCGCGCCGTCGTCAGTCTGGGGGCCTGTCGGCGTTCATTTTGGCCGACCTGACATGTTCATTCTCGGGCAACATTACAGATTAGCGCCGCCTGCTGTTATAGAGATGTATTACGTCTCTTCTTGTCTTTTTGGTGTGTTATGTGGCACTTCTTGGACCAACACGGGGAGACTGATCATTTCGACTGGCTTTTCAGTCAATGGTCGGCACGGCTATATGTGTAAGCAGCTTTAGGAAAAGCAGAACGGGACGGTTGCATTTAGTAAAACAAGAAAGTTGGGTTTAGGAAATGTAACACGCGGGACATGATCCCCGGTCTCCTGGGTGAAAGTCCTGTGTTGTTTGACCCATCCTCCACCACCCCAACCAACCTCCTTACGCAGATTTTCAGCCTTTCATACTACTCGCTACCGTAGTCGCTCTATATACTACATCATCTTGTCATTGACTTTACTTTGGCATTGTTTTCTGTGGTAGCCACACGGAATTTGGACACATTCGTCCCACCACCACGTAATGCGTTAACAGTTTGTGCTCATTTCACAGAATTCTGTGAGACCAGGCTGGTAGGAGAGGTTAGAGTTTGCCCTAGATATACAGTATAAATGGTTGCTTTCAAACATCAGAGATAGAACAGTATGATAATTGGCATTAGGCTTGAGGATGGGGGAAAACAAGAGGGCTATTGAGTCCGTACTATGAAATCTAATGCCCCTTTTACTATGAACTCAGTGTCCTCGTTGCTTATATCTCAGCTTTGAAGTTGGATGTCCCTGTCCTCAATCAACTGACATTGCTATTCTCCAAAAAAGGAGAAGAAGATGCTTTGATGTTAATATAGGAACATATTTCTATTTCAATTCAATTTTAATTATAGTATCAAATCACAGCAAAGAGTTATCTCAGGACACTTTACAGATAGAGTAGGTCTAGACCCCGCTCTATAATTTACAAAGCCCCAACAATTCCAGTAATTCCCCCAAGAGCAAGCATTTAAAGCGACAGTGGCGAGGAAAAACCTCCACAGCGACAGCTGCAACCATGATTTAGGTTTCTATATTCTATTTATATGTTGTTTACATCTTCAGGACCTATTTCAATTATTTTGGAATGAAAACAATTCATCAATGTTATTTTTTTTCTCTCTTTAAATTTGATCTTAAAAAGGGACATGAAAACAATAGGAAACCATCTCTCTGACCAATGGATTGTTCTTAATAAGAAATGGACGTGAGAGGACTTGGAAATGCCGGATTAACTGCACAGGTGTGGAAATTCGGAAGCAGTGTCATTTAAAACAAGAAATGTGTGATGTTGCACGCAGATCTTTGCAACAGTCGAGAGCAGCGGACCGATAACTGGAGAGGCTGCATGTTTCATTGTGCAGCCTGGAGTGCCTTTGGATGGTGAGCTGGACCAGACTAGTGGATAACAACATCCTACTAACTCCACACACTCAGGCATCATTTACTGTGAAGAGGCCTCTGTAATCTGTTGTGTTGGATAGTTCTTTGGCATATTCTACGGGTCTGCAACCTGCGGCTTTGGAGTCCTTAGCCCCTCTCCAGTGGCTTCCTGAGGCTTTGACAACAAAGCCACAATTGAATTGAATAATGGTTATTTTTTTTTAACATTTTCATTTTCATTCATCATTAACCCTCGTGTTGTCTCTTCCGTTCGACCAAGCACTTTTGTCTCTTTTTTTTTTTTTTTTTGACACTTTTGGCGCTTTTTCTTCAATGTTTTTGGCGCATTTTTTTGACGTTTAACACTTTTTTTTCATTCCCATGTATAAACACCACTAACACCAACTTATTACTAGTTTATCACCTTTTTTTGGAATCCATGGTCAATAAACGTCATTTATAGGAAATTATATGTAATTCTCGAGTTAACGTTTTTTAATCGAACACCCTAAAATTCACTGTAAGTAGAGATCTGATCTTTTGTTGTACTTCAGAAGCGCGTTGTATTGAACCATCCGTGTTATTTTTGGGGTAATTACAATTGGGTAGTTAAAAAGAAACCCATATTTCTGATATAGAAATTTTGAAAACGGGTCATACTTGACCCTAAGACAATGCAAGGGTTATTGTATTTAGATTACATTTAATTTAGTCTATATCTACAACATTTCTTTTCTGGGATGTCCGTCCCCTTCCTCTTTCTTTGTGTTGGCGTTCTAACCTCCGGTGGATTTGTGAGGACTATGGTTAACTGCTCCTCAGATCTCTGCAGGGTAAATCCAGACAGCTAGCTAGACTATCTGTCCAATCGGAGTTTTCTCTCACACGACTAAAACAACTTTTGAACGTACACATGTTCCACCAAAACCTGTTCCTTCCTGAGACTATTTAGCAGAGGCACCGTGGCTCCTTCCGCCCAAGATGATTGTGATTGGTTTAAAGAAATGACAATAAAGCACGTTTTTCTTCCATCCAGGAATGCTGTGTGAACTAGCCAGACCGTCCTCTTCTTCTTTCTCAAAAAGAAAATATGTTTGTGTTTTTCTCTTTGTTGATATAATCTTGTTGATTATAATATTATGCTTCACTTTAAGGAAGCCACAATAAAGTTCATAATCAAAGTTTTTCTTTTTTTTTACTTTCACTTTTAATAGTTAAGGACATTTAGTATCTTAAAATTACTTTTGATACTTAAGTACAGTAAATATCAGCTCCTTTAAGACTTTTACTCAAGTTATATTCTAAAAGGTGACTTTAACCTCTACCATAGTAATTTTCTGGTAAGGTCTTTCCTATTTCATATTCTATTTTCCTCAAGTATATTACACTACAGATTGGGTTCAGGTGTTTAAAGGGCACAATGGAGTAAAAATAAATGAATAAATCATGTTAGTTTCAATGACAGAGACCTCGTACTGTAGTAGAGGTACAGTACGGTGCTGATAGCTCGAACACGAATGTCACTGCAACAGTCCACAAGGTTGCAGAGGACGTGAGATAACCGGCTCTTGAGATCCAAAGGGAAATCAAATGGGAAAGTGCAGGGATGATTGATGACATGATGGCTTTATAGTTGCATTTAGTATGCAAGCTTTGAGATTATGTTGCCATCATTTAGTGGTAAAGGATAAAAAAAAGCTGCACAAACAGGTACACCAACAGGACATGCCTTGGATCCAAGGTGCAGAACACTCATAAAAGCAAAAGCATTTCTTTTTTTCTGTTCTTCTGTTAAAATGCCACCGCTATTACCTAAAAGACAGAGGTTCTGCAGCAACATATTCCAAATGTCACTTCAAAACATGAGGTACAACCATTTCATTTATATACATGTAACCGTGTGAGAGGTGTATCGTGCTCAGCTCTTTCCCCCTTCTGCTTTCCGTTTGAGAGGTTTATGACTTTTTGGAAAGGCATGGATTTGAAAGAGGCTTTGTTCTCTCTGGGGCATGTTGATTCTTCACTTGAGAGTGCCTTGTTAACCCACACAAGTGCACTTTATTTAATGAATGAAGGTGGCGCCTAGCCAGCTGCTGCACCTTTTTTTTTTTTATCACAGCAGGCTTCACTCAAATCCCCACTATTAAAGGCTGCCAGCTTCCACTCATGCTCTTACTCATTATGTTGTGATCAACCTGTCTTGCGAGGCCATGTACCGATCCGATACCAAAGTAATGTAGCCTTAAAAAACCTACTTTAAAGTAGTTTCTCCCAGATAAATTTGTTCACTTTAGCGCTCCACTTCTAAAATCAGAACCCTAAACAGCAAATAAAAAATGCACAGTTTTATATGAATTAGTTTGAATTTATTTGTTTTTACGTTATGAGTAGATAAAAAAGGAAGTTATATGGCGTATATTCTCTGTATGTATTTGTTCATGTTTTTGTAGTATACAGCTGCTAAAAAAAGTAATTTATTTTTAACGCACTGGTATCGGATCGATACTAGGTATTGGCCGATGCACAAGTTCAGGTATTGGAATCAATATTGGGAAGGACAAAATGGTATCGGAACATCTCTAACATACACCCCCTGTAATGTCTGAGTAGGAAGAAGTGACCACACCAGGCAACCCAGTATCACGCCTAAGCGTGTAATACACCCGCTGGTCCACTGGGTTTTGCGTGTCAGTGTCACGGTTTGCCTCGCCGAGGCGTTGCACCAGGACACGCCCTGCAGCCACGGCAGCTCACAGGTGAGCGCCTAATAGTGGGGTCTTTGGCCTTGTCAGGCTCTGCTCAAAGAAACAACATGAGGCCTCTACCATGTGGGCTCACCATCTCCAAGGATAGGTGTGCTGCATATATATTTTATATATATATATATATATATATATATATTAGTTAAAAACGGAGATCTGACCTATCTGACGTTTCTGCTGTGCTTATTTTCTGTCCTGTGTTGCTTTGCTAGCGTCTTTGATAAACCAAATCTAGCGTTAGGAACAGCAACATGTCACCACCGGTCGGACTGACTGCTAGTTTGGGTGGAGTCATTCTTTAGTCTGGAGGCCCAACAGGTAAATTAGATCTCCAACCTACATTAGTGAAAGTGTTGACATATGAAAGCATCAAACCCATTTGTTCCTCGCCCCTGTTTGCTCAGCACTGTTAAATTGTATGTACGGGACGCAGGAGTTTTCTACCTGCAAGTTATTGTACACAAACATTGTGACTGGGTCTATTGTGATGGTGGAATTATGGGAATCTTCTGTGGTGGGAAAAGGGCTGGATAAACTAGTTCTCAGGAGCCAAACCCCTGGGTAGGAGTTTGACTGTCTGTGAGGGTTATCCATGGTGAGAGGCAAAGAGGAAAGAGTGGGCTGCTGTCTTTGCTGAGCTGGGACAGTTATACCCATATCTCTGTCATGTCATTAAGGTAGTTTAAAAGCTCCAAATGCTAGAGTTGGAATAGTCTCTATACAAGGTTTGGATAGTCTTAGCAGCCAATGTTGCAAAGAGCAGTGATTCCCAACCAATCCGAGGTACCCCCACAGCCCTGTCGGATTAACTCACGTACCCCTTCATCAAGTCCCAATGTTTGTTCCAAATGTATAACACTATTCATTATATAATAGTGGATGTTACTTTTAGCTAACTATCTTTTAAAACGTCTGTGCTTCTTTTAATCAAATCATAATTTCTATTATTTTTTTGTTTTTTAATTAGTTGTGCTGCTCCACAATCTTTCCATGTAGCCCCTGGCAACAGCAGAACTACCCCCTGGGGTACAAGTACCCCTGGTTGGGAATCACTGGCATAGAGCTCAGTCATAGTTATTATAATTACATCCCATGTTCGTTAATTGCATCCCTGTTTGCTTCACTTGCTTCCCTTCCTCACGTCTTAGTCCATCCCAACAAGGAAGCATGGGAGAGACGAAGTGAGGAAATGTGTTTTTTAGAGGGATGAGACATCCTTTCCTCTGAAGCCTCATGTGAATTTGTCAGCTGTATGGGCGGAGTAAGCAACTCCTTCAGGTGCACGGCTTCAGGGAAGGCTGCTCCATGTATCCTCGCTCATAGCTCCTCAGAGATCCTCCATCCTCAGGGCAGGAATAAGAGCTTTAAGACAGCCTACACGAACGAGGCCCAGAACAACTTTTGGTTCAAGCGAGGAGATATCAAGTAAGAGAACTGGGCCTATGGACTGCCAGACAGTCAATAGTGGACAAGAGAGTCTGCAATTACAAACATTTAGCCCTGCATAGGTTCACCAGGGAGTGCCAATATCAAAGTAATGGAAAGGAGACACCGACAGATTGTCAAACTTTGGATTTCGGATGAGCAAACCGTAGACTAGATAATAACACTAGAGGGGGCATGAGTCCAGTCTGGATGTGCTTTGTGAATGAGCCTCCTTCAAGGACAGGATGAAAAACTCACACATGCCAGACCAGCTTGCAATGAGTTGTTTGGTTTGTACATCTGGGTAGACCAAGAGCACATTGGAAGGATTACTTATCTAACCGGGGAATGTCTTGGGATCAGCTGGCGGGCATTGCTGGGGAGAAGGATGTCTGAGCTTCTTTGCTTGGCTTGCAGCAGTGACACATCCAAATATGCCGTGGACAATAAATGGATGGATGATTGTTTCCATTATTTCCCTTTCCTACATTTCGGGAACATCCATTTGAGAAACTGTTCAAACTAAACATCTTTGATAAAATTGTGGGGTGAACTAAAAGAAAGGCATTAATGGTCCTAAAACAAGAATTTCACTTTCACAAGCTGGAAGTACACCAGAAGATGAGGGAGCAAAGTGACATCAAATGTGGGCAAAAAGCATTTCACAGAAGAAAAACCTCTAATTATTGTTTCAATATCAGAAAGGTAGGGTGTTGCAGTTCTCATTGTGAGAAATGAGACGATGCTTGTCATGTAAAGAAACAAACGAGACAGCAGTCTGGACATTGACTACAGATTCCATCAAAAACATTAACACAGTTAATTAACTCCAAATCATAGCTGGGTAAACAGTGCAGCAGTTTTGGAATATCAGCCCTTGGCTTCAAATGAATGTGTCAAACTGACAGTAATTTTCTACCATTTCAAATGTAATGGAGACATTTGTGTCAATAGACAGGAGATCATGCTGGAAAATGAATACAAATATTGCGACACCTCCTGAGACTAATAACTTTTAGTCAGATGTTAAAGTTTGAAAAGCTAACCTACTTTCCGTGCAGAACTTGCAGCAACTCACGTACTTTCAGAATTGAAATCTCAATGTACAGCATTCATACATATATGAAAGAGAGGAAAACAGTCATTAAACACTGGATCCTGAGAGCTGGCGAGTCATTCCCTGTAATGTTTTATTAATGCTACCTCTCTGCCTGAGGGGTAAATGTTTCTTTTCCAGTGCCACACATACACTTTGAGAAATCAATCAGTCTGCTCACTAATGGCTGATGGCACTGGCAGGCTAGCAACATCTTTTCTAATCCCCTATCCCTGAGCTTTTGCACTGTGATCAGATACTGCAGATCAAGAGAGAATAGCACTGATGGACCTGTAAACCTTTTGATTTTGGTAAGGGCTGAGAGGGGGTGGGTGCGAGTACCCTTGCTACCTAGCTCCTCCCACTTCTGACTCAATGGAAAGATGCATTAATGAGATGCGAGGGTGGAGGAATCCACACAACGCTTTTCTGCCAAATGAGATTCTTGCTCAGACAAGCGTCATTTTAAAGTGAGATCAGTTCCTTTGACCTGTTGCAAAGCTCTATCACCTGTTACCGGGCTGCAAAAGATTGAACTCTTTCTCTAAGCTAGTTATTAATAGGTGCGCCTTTATGATCTTGCTGCATCGCTATACAACCATTCTTTTCTCCACTGGATTCTTTGCCTCCCTTTGACAAAAATAACCAGAATTGCAGTTGCATTGATATGCAAGTTGCAATAGATTCATTCTTGCCTCACAACTATTCATTAAGAACTGTGAATAGCTCAATCACATCGGTATGTGTGATTGTATTTTACATACTCAAATGGATATAATGCATTACACCAGCTTCTAGTCAGTCAATAATGAACTAAGTCCTTAATTTAAACGCATTAGGTGCAATACAAATCATTTTCATTCAGAAAATTATAGCCGCGATGCAGATTTCGGTTGGCTTCTTCATCATCCCTTTAGAGTCTCAGTTGATGCCTTTTAATTGATTAGTTGAGCATCATTATCTGTTGATGTACTATTTGTGTATTTAATCATTGGGCGACACTGTTAGGGTTGACAGGTGGCTGACCAATTAGTGTTAAAATGTAAAAAAAAGAAAGAAAAAATAGATAAAAATACAGATACAGTTATGCATCCAAGCACTTTTTTGGGGTGGATGTTTCCCATGTGATACCTCAGTAACACTCCAATCCCCTCTGTGTGCAGGGAACCACCAGCAGGACTCACTATTCTAATGACAAAGACATGCTCCGTCACCGGCTTCCCACCCACCGACATGGCCAGTTGTGTTTGTTGGAATGCTCGTGCACTTCCAACCTTCAAACGTGATTGTTGTGGATGGTGTTAGCTTAGAGCTGGGAAGACTCTGCAGTACATCCAGGCACAAAACAGACACAAAAAGGAAAAACGTTCCAAAACTGAAGGGCCACCAACAGCTGCAAGAACTCTCAGCCATCCACAGGAGGACATAGAATACATTTGAAAGACTCCAAGGCTACATTTACATTGCTATATAAAAATGAATATCTTCGGTGTTTCCGAGCCCCTGAACCGTTTTGGTTTGGAATCTCCGGAGTTGTGTTGCAGTCTCAACGGCCGCAAACGGAGACCTTTGGCAACACTGACATTGATGCCAATGTTTTGCTGCCTGATTGGGTCTTGTATGTAAATGTAAATGTAGCCTATATAACACTGGCGGCATTTCCAGCAATAATAGACTACCTAAGGAACGTTTTGTTCTACAGGTGTATGTCACGTTCCGCCCCTGTGTCAAGTTATTGTTTTGTTGTAGTCCAGCTGTTAGTGATTATCTATGTGTTTCTAATGTTTTGCACCGGTGTCTCATTGTCTTTTCTGTTTAGTGTATTTAAGTTCAGTCTTCCCCTTACCCCAGTGCGAGATCGTCTGCTTCCCCTGTGTACAGCCTTCAAGCGTTTATTCCTGAGTTCCTGTGTCTTGAGTTCTCTACCTGATTGTTATTCCTTGGATTTGACCACTGCCTGTATTTTGGATTTTCCCTTTGCCTGCCACTTTTTGGACACTTTTGCCTGTAAGCTTATTCTGACTTTTTGTAGTAAACGTTGGCATTTTACGTACCTGAGTTGTGTATTGTGGGTCCATACCTTTGTGAGCTTGATAGTGTATTGCGAGGAGCACTGCAGTTCATAGGATATGTGTAGGTTAGGGTTGGTTATGTGCAAGTTGGTCTACTTTCTGTATCACATTTTAATGTGTCTTCCTAAACCGTTATACATTCCATTGTTTTTTTTGTCTTTTTTAAAAGGTAACTTTTTGGCATCATTAAAGTGAAATGACGCTGAAATGTTTCGTCAGTACCAATTTGTGAGTTCTACCATAAAACACAGCTTTTCTCTGTTATTGTCTGCTTTATTGGCTGGATAAACTCCATGTATTTATAGAGTTCCAGATCCTGTTGAAAAACCCACAACCCTCCTGCTGATTTTGTTATTGTATTACTGACATCTTAAATCTCCTTCTGATATTCTGGTACATACAAGTGTGCAGGCACCATGGCAACAGAAAAAAAAATACATCTTGGTCATTTGCTTGCCCTGAAACCAGCTCTGTATCGGAGTATATTCAGGCAAAACCTGTCTGGCAGACTTCCCTGGATCGCTTCACGCACCAAACAACAGTGTAGAAATAAAATGCAGAATAGCCACAGTGTTAACCTTGACCGTGGCTGCCACTGTGGGCGGCTGATGGAGGAGCGGGGGAGTGAAAGAGGAAGAGGTCACGAACTGCCCCTCTGGTACTAAATGGATAATTCAACTCTATTCCACTAAAACACCTACTGGAGCCAAGAGGCAGTAGCGTTTGTACAATAGATCATGCCATCAACAACATAACAAGCTCCATCACCTCTTGGAATAAAAGAATGGAATGGTGAGCATAGCCACCTCCTACCCCCACTTTCTTTTATATTACTTATTTTTACTGTTCCCTGCCTGTAGCTCGCTGTAATCCATCATCTTCAGCTGTGGCTGAGTCTCCTCAGGTTCCATGAGCGCTTAGTGCACCGTTTCCCTAACAAAACATTGTTCCTCTGCCAATCCAACTTTCTCTGGCCCTGTTCTTTTGACCTCTTGTTATTAATAGACAAGATACAGAGAAACCACTTAGGGAAATGCTAGCTTTGTTACCATATATACATATAAAAAAAAAAAAAAAAGGTAATAGGATCCCTTTCTATCTGTCCTGGCCTCGTACTGTGTTTTCATTTAGTTTTCATAGCACCTTTAAATTACATTTACAAAATACACAAAATAAAGTTTTTATTATTATATATTATTATTATTTACTTATTGCCTAAACCTACCTAGTTCAGTAACTATGTGTGTAAATGACAGCCGGTATGTTAAATATAACAGTCACATGATTAAAATAGCCATGCGTTCAGGTGTTTAAAATGGTCATATATGTAGTTTTGGGAATCATTGGAAATAAAACTATTCTGTCATTTAGGTATGAGGAAGTGTGGATACAGTCAAATGAAAACAAGTGACATCTCTTATATATACATACCGTGTTGTAGTCTTTTCCGAGTTAAGTCTTGAGTCCCCAGTGTTTGAGTCCGAGTTAAAGTCAGTCACCAAAGAAAAGTCTGAGTCTGACAACATACTGAAATAATGATAATAAAAATCCTCCTGGGGCTTTTTTATTTAACAGATGCATTGTTGAGTGTACTGCTCATCACATATTCCTACCTTAGGATGTACAAGGATTAGTCACACTTCCATGTATCTGTAATTGCTGTGTTCTTTCATCCTATTTTAATGAAAGGATTATTTAGTACTTTGAGAAGGTGTTTTTTTTTTTTTTTTTTATGACAACGTGTGATCATCCTTGTCCTGCTGAAAGTCCTGCAACAGCATAATATAATGATGAGCTGGACATCTCTGCACAACCTGTGTATTGCACTGTGACAAAACCTTGATAACCACTCAACATTTCTATGGTGCTGGTATTATTAAAAGTGACACGGACTGCAGCAGCCACAATCAATATTCCAGGTTTCTCCCACGCTCAATATCTCTCACACTACCTAAATGCCACTGATTCTCCAAACTGAACACACAGCAACTAAAATGTGCTATAAAAGCAGACCAAAGCGCAGAGGCAGCCAGACGATGGAACTGCCAAAACATTAATTGAGGAAAATCATTAAGCCACCTTCAAAGACCTTATCGAGGCAACTTGTCTCTGCCACCTCAAAGGGGTAAACATATCCTGTCAGCAGCGAAACAGTTTTGTTAAGTCTCACTTTTGTTGTAAAGTCAAATGAAGGATAAAGAAACAATCCGTCTCATGGAGCTCATTAGAGGAGAGATGAGCCGGGCGCTCCCAGTAGAGCAAGACCCATCAGCTGTCAAACACCTGCTTTCCATGTCTAGGAGACAGGCAGACAAAGCCTCACAATGCTGAGCGCAAACAGTCAGTGCAACTGTAAAACATCCAAAACATCAAGAGACAAATGCCACATCATTACGACTAGCACCCATTCCACTTTCATACAGTAAAAGACTGAATAAATACATAGCGAGGATTCCCTGCCATTCCACTCTGCACTCTGCATTTTGTTTCCTCTTCATTAACCCCAGAAAAGGTTAGGCTCAGTGTAGTCTATATCGACGACGTGTCATTTACAGGATTGTTCCGCTGCGGCCGGAGGTTCTGCCGGATGTCCCTCATTTTAGGTCTTCCTCTTCCTTTGTGTTGGCGTTCTAACCTCCGGTGGATTTGTGAGGACTATGGTTCACTGCTCCTCAGATCTCTGCAGGGTAAATCCAGACAGCTAGCTAGACTATCAGTCCAATCTGAGTTTTCTGTTACACGACTAAAACTACTTTTGAATGTACTCATGTTCCACCAAAACAAATTCCTTGAAATATGCACTTGCGCTTTTCTATCCTGTAATTAGTTCACTGATATCTGGTGGCCTTTGCACACATAATGTTACTGAGGTAATTATACATTCATATTTAATTTCAGCATTGGTCAAGCCGGTATCTGAATAATGACTGCTTACAATACATCAAAAAAAGCGTTTTTACATTTTAGACGGAAAATTATATTAGAAACAGCATCCGGATTGATAACTATTCAGATTTTTTGCAACTCTTTGTAGTCTTTCTTCCAGCCCAAATGAGCAGAGCTAGCTTTTATGATATATACATTTTAAACTCCATCCAATGCTTAAACTTTAAAGGGGCTCTACTGAAATACTCTACTAAAAGTGGTCTGGGATTGCCTCCACACAGCTCTCACCATGTCAAATACCAACTCTTTGTCATGACCAAGCGGCAAATTCTGGGCCTAAAAAACTGATGCCAGTGCTTTAACCTGCATTCTATCTAATTTCCAGCAGGGGGCGACTCCACTGGCTCCAAAAATAAATGTTTCCAAATAACCCTACTTCTAACTTGATTTATTACCTCAGTAAACATTTTCATTGTAAGTTTATGGCCTCAATTCCTAGTTTTCAAGTCTTCTTACTTAAATATAGCATGATGTTCATTTTGCAAATTATGTTCCCATTTATTTTAAAATAGCCGATTAATCAGAGGATGTTTTAGGGGTGTGGCTACACGCCCACCTTTCAATCAGGACAGAGGCTTAGCAATGCTAACCATGGCCCTGTGCATATTAAAATTGTTTTTGTGTGTTGTCCATGTTTTCATCTTAAACTCTGACCCTCTCACTGTGTGTTTTCACTTCATCAAAAGTAGATTGTAACAGTGTGGTCGCCTAAAAATGTCTTGTTTAGTGATCAGAAGCACCTTATCAACGAAAGCTAGCCCTAGTCTTAGCTGGTCATTTAAGGGAACAGTCTGACGATTTTCTGTGCTGCCGTACATTCAGATTAAAAGTGTCAGTATCCAGAGGTCAGTGTTGACCGCCGGCAAATCTCTGCTGGATGACTCGCATCAGAAGGGTTGAAAATTGGCCACTTTCCCTTTCGAGCGTTTAGCTTTGCGCAGCACCATTGAAACCCTACACAACACCGGCTTGTCCGCGTCATCCTCCCCAGCTCCGCCTTTTTGTCCAAAAATGGTTACTGACTCCAAAATAACAAGATGGCGACGAAAAAAAAAAGCAAACTCCAGGCTTCAAACGGCAGCCCACATATTGACAGGTGACATCTTTTTTACAGTGTATGGTCACGGCCCTCGGCGTCAGATGCCGTCGCACAAGGCACACATTACCATGGAGGCATGGCCCGACTGGGTATCAAAACAGAGAACAGAGAAGCTCAGATTACAACACACACAGAGGGAGATTCCATTACTCCATATATCTTTACATAGAAAATAATTGTTATATTAATGTTCTGAATTTTGAGTGCAGTCCCTTTAACTGACTCTGAGCTCTGATTTAGAATAATGGCTGCTTTTATCAGAAAGAAAACCAAAGCATTTTTTACTTAAAACATGTTGATATAATGTTGATATATGTAGATACAACACAAATGGGCAGAGCCTTTGTGATGTATAGCCTATCCAGCCATCTAGCTCCTGGAAACGTAACTGTGAATCGGATCTCATTTTTTTCGACAGTGAGAAAATGTAGAAAGTACAATTACTCTGTATTACACCTTACTCCTGGCTAAATTCAACCCTTAAATCACACCTGGCTTCACTTAAGAGGAAAGCTCATTTTGTCAAGAGAAGTAAATGATCTTCTCGCTTCCCTGGTTCTCCCTGTTTCGCCAAGCAAGCGACTCACTCTTAATCTCTTCATGAAATGAGCCTATAAACAATGAGAAATTCACCAGACATCTCCTATTCCATTCCACTGAAAAAAGGTTGAAGTTAGCCTTGGGCAAAGCTGTTAGTGCTTCATGCTCCAGCACTCTGGCAACTACTTCTGTTGGAGGAACCTTCGCACAAGGGTGAGAGAGGTTGTGTATCTTGCCAGGCGGCATGATGGGTTTTCTTTCGGTGTTTCTCTTCTTTCTTGCTTTTGTTTTCAATAAAAAATCAATCCTTAGTTTTTCTTTGCGATGTACAGAGGAATGAGGTTGTTTTATTGTTGTGGCACGGACACATCTGAGACAACTCCGTCTTTGTGATGGATGCTGCGCTCAAGCATTCCAAAATTGAATTTAGCTTGAATGTCGGAATGACAGGGAAATGGAATCCATGCGTGTCCACATCAGAATAGGTGGCTAATGAACAAGATGAATGGTTTTGCGTTCTCATTGTGTAGTTTCAAAAATCTGTAAAAAGGTCTAAGGAAGCCTTATTTGATCATTTTTGAGATAGAACTGAACTGATACTGTTTTTCAAATCAATCTCTTTAGAGATTACAAATAATAAGGCCGGTACTTTCAATGCGTTCTCATGAACGGGTTGGTATGATATCATATGACACATTGTGCACACCAATTTGAATGATACCCTGCGAAATTAGGCAGTCACATGACAGTTACGTTCAGCAATCCTTACAGTTAAATTTTGCCGAGAAAAGGTGACTGTGAGGCGGGTACCGGTCACCGTGAGTTGCCAGGCGTTTCAGAGGATGTTGCAGTTGAGTTTAGCCAGGGGCGTCGGACTGGGGGGAAAAAGGGGACTGAGTACCCAGGGCCCTCATGTGAGGAGGGCCCAAAAAGATGCTAGAATAAATAGCATGGGATGCGGGGAGGGGCCCATAGAAAATGCCTTTCTACAGGGAACCAGAATTTTGTGCTACGTCCCTGAGTTTAGCCGACAAAAAGGGACCATCAGTAACAACGCTTAAGATTAGGCACCAAAACGACTAGTTAAGATTACAAGAAAGATTGTGGTTTGGGTTCAAACACTGGCCCCCTTAAGGAGTACTCCCAGGACACTCACACATGTTTCCTGGGTGGAAGTCTTGTGTTTTCCCCTTAACGTCTTCTTGGACACAAACTCCACTCCGGTGCTTGAAAGCCCTTTGTTTTAGGACCCAATCCTCCACCCCAACGTCCTCCCTACACAGACCAGAGCGGTCCTATGTGGTGCATACAGCAATAAATATGTGGCATACATGCCAATTACAGTGCTTTACTTTTCTTAGCTATATGTAGGAATGGTTCATGGGAACTGTAGAATATAGCTATGCTTTTCAGTGACCCTTCGCACACTTTCATGGCATGGATCCATCCATTCTCACCTGACTTCACTCGCTCCTAATCATAGCCTACTCTATAAGTCCCACCCATTTCCTTTGTTCCGGCTGGCAGCAACATGTAGCAGCATGCGAGGGCCCTGTGTCCCCATGTTTCAGAGACAAAATGGTTGTACGTGATAAAAAACACATAATCGTCAAGCCTCATCATCTGCCTTTGCCCTAAATGTGTGCAAAGTAACAATAAATGGCTTAAACAGAAACACCAGTTGTCCCTCCTACATTCTTGTTGATGTACCATGGTGATGCAAAAACTCCAGTGAAACAATCCTAGAGATAGTTTCTACAGAACAGTTTGCCGTCACTTTAGCCGACGTTATTTTAGAAAATCAATAAAAATGGGTGCAACAGACGGACTAAACTCCCCGCTCATTCTCAACCTATTAGGATGGTGCTGCATACTTTATGCAGCCATCTTTTCTCCTGTCCTCTCTCATCAGGCCTCCTGCAGAGGATCTCTCTGCTCATTAACCTTTATGCTACTGCACACCCCGGGGCTCCAGTTTTTGGGTGCATTTGCTCCTTTTATGTTACCCAGGGTCTGCGTGCCGGGTCGTTTCACTGCTTGACCAGATGCCTCCTATCACTCCTTCTGAATCTGTTTAGCCCATTGCTGCCTTCCTTTCTCTTCCCCTGTCCTCTGATAAAAGTCTTCTATCACGCTGGTTGCAGAGTCCTCCTGTTCTCCTTTGCAAACCACCAGAGGGTATCCTCTAACTCTGCACTGTCCTCGCACATTAAATCAAATATATGTCCTCTTTGAGCAGCCTGTGCCTCATGCCCTCCTTCGCTACTTTTTCAAAGAGGGAATCTCATAGAAATTCTCTGAATGTCACACGCCGAGATTTTCCACCAAAACAACCACGCAAGGAAAGAAATCCACCTAGGCAATTCAATTTGGGCTGCCAAGTGAAATTCTCAAACCAACTCAAAGTAACTTTTCTTATTGCTATCTTTAATAGCCTTTGAGGATAACACCAAAGAATCAATGATACTACATTCAGCACGGCAAGAAATTCAATCCAGTCCAATAGAAAGTTTTAAAGTTGATGTCAGCCGTGTGGTTTTAATAAATCTTAAAGATAATAAGACATCATCAGGTGTTCTCAAGCTTATTTTTCAAAGGTCTCCTACCGATTTTCATTCAAGTTCAGAAGTCCGGAATGATTAAAAAAAAACATTTAATCATATCACTTATAACTTTTAAGCAGCGAGTCACTTAACTTTACGTAGGAAAGCTATGTCACATTCTTTGTCATGTGCATAATTACTTCATGTATGTACGCACAGAAGTGAAGTAAAAATGTACTGATTTTAACCCAAACCACAATCTTTTTCTACACGTAACCAAGTAGTTTTTTTTTGCCTAAACCTAACCAAAATGCGACCACTGCACAACGTTCAAAAGTAACTAAATCCTACAGTTTGGGCTGAAGTGCCTCTACCTTGAACATTCAAAAAAAAATCTCTTCTGTGAAAAAAGCATTACCATGGGCAGAGCTTTTTCGCTGAAACCCCTGCTGCAGTTGGAAGCAAATTTGATAAGCAGGAGACTGGGTGCCAGGGTAGCTCACCTGGTAGAGCGGGTGCCCATATGTAGAGGCTCAGTCCTCGACGCAGGGGCTCTGGGTTTGAGGCCGACCTGTGGCCATTTGCTGCATGTCTCCCCCCTCTCTCCCCGCTGTCCTGTCTATTAAAGGCTAAAATGCCTGAGACTGAACCCCACACAGTGAACATGATGTAAAACCAATGAGCTGAGAGGGGCTAAAGCGCTCGGCAGGGTTAAGGGTAACTGCAGAGTCGGTGGTTGCTCATTTTCTCTGGCTTCATCATCAAAAGTGACTTTCTTCACATTGACATTTGATTCTTTGTTAATAGAGAAAATATTCTTTATTAGCGCAGCTTTGAAGTGAAGCGAGTGTACCATTGTGTTTAAGTTCATCGCGCTGCAGAAGTAATTCCCTGGCTGCAGGAACAGATGATAGAGTGTTTACTGAGAATTCCTGCTTTTGTGGAACTTGAGAAAACTATCTGAAAAAAGAATCAATGATCTCAGCAACCAAAAGGAGAACCGAGGTCAAAAAAAAGTTAAGAATTTATCTCACCGTCGCACATTTTGACATCCTTTATTCATATATTTGCTACAAGAGTAATCTCACACGCTGCAATTAATCTCACACGCTGCAATTCATTTTCTAGAGGGAATGCAGGATATTTAGCACAGAGTAGCAAGGCAGCAGAGTTTGGGTCTAATGAAGCAAAAGCTACACAGCTATCCATTTGTGTTCCATTTTAATGAAATGACTAAACATTGCCTTGGGCTTGAATGCCAGCAGAGCAGTATGCATTATATTGACAAAAAAAGGCTTTTGTGTCTCTGCTCATCACACCCCATGTAGCCGCAGTATGTCACTGAATTAAAGTATTTTTTTTTTTGATATCCAATGTGATGAAATTGTTCTCAATATCCTGCCCTGGGGCTGCACAATAAAAACATTTTGGAAATCCTTTGTTCTACATTATTGTCTCCAGTCTTCAAAGACGAGCTTGATGAGCAGTCATGCAGTCAGTTGAAATGCAGTGCAACCCTTTTCGCAAAGACGTTTCCACTTTGTAACAAAGTGAAAACATACGGAAAGTATCTGCCAACACCTATTTTACATTCTGCAATGTCACAACAAAATTATTATTTAATTGCTGTAGAGTTATTGAGTTATTTCTAGAGCTAATAAAGAAATATAAAATGCATCTTGAACTTTAGACAACTTGCTTTCTCTGAGTTCCCTTTTCTCCTTCCCTGTCTTTATCATTCCGATTTATTCTTTCGCTCCCATTTTCAATTCAGTTGACAACACATCACAGGCACACACTTTAGTCATTTGCAATGTCATCCCTAACCTCAACAGACATCCGTGGCTTCTTCTTCTTCTTGCCACCTTTATTTGCCTTCCCCCCCCTCTGTGTCTCTACCTCTTCCTGGGCCCCAGGCTGCCGCCGCCGCCGCTTCGCATTCTAATGAAAACGGGAGAAGAAGAGACACCCCGAACAAGGTCCTTCAGCGCTGATTGCCTTAATTCTACATCCCTCTTATCATCTGCCTTTTTCTTACAATACCTCAGCGAAGTTGCTCACAGTTTCCCCTAACTGCGACACAAACAATCTGTTCCCACTAATGTAGGTCCGCGGTGCAATCCAATTTGTTCTCTACCCTCTGATTGCCTTGTCCCAAACCTACCCACCCACACATGTTTTGTTCTTCCTTTGGACAATGACTCTGCCTCATGTTTCACAGGGGCAATGACTATTATTAACAGTGCTTCGCTTAGAAAAAAAGGTTCTTTCCTGCAGTACTCTGCAGCAGTTTTTCAACTGACTTGACCATAATGGGGATAACCCTTTGTTAACTAATGTGAAGCAAGGCTGAGTGGTAAATTCACAAAGAATGGATAAAGGCCGCTGATAGCACCCTGAGTTTGTTTAGTTTAGTTTATTTGCACAAAGATGTAAAGTACATAAAATAGATTTTTTTTAAAGCAATTTTAATTGAATTCAATGAATTGCAACCTTTATCTGCCCCGTCTCAAGGTCTGATTCACAAGAAGATATTGTGCTTACGATTTTACAGCACACAAACGGCCATAAAGCCCGGACAAAGCTTAAAAGTATGTGTATATTGATTTGTGGGGTGCTTTTATGGAATAGTCTGAATGAATCAATCAAACAAAGTGTAAACATGTTGCAATTTAAAATAAGGAACTTTATTTTTTTTAAAGTACAGAAGTGAGGAAAGAGAGTTACGCAGATGTTACTTTAAAAAAAAAAGCGTGATCATGGAAGGTTTGTATTATGTGGACGCGCAGACAGTTTTCTTGTCATTACTTAGAATTCCTCATGTTCCAGGTATTAGTCAAACCCTCAGGTGTTACCAGGGAAATGAGTTATTGTTGAAAGTAACTTTAGTTTTTGAATGCAAAAGGCATGAAAATATAAATTAATAGCTTAAAAAAAAAACAGTAATAGGCAATTGATCATGGCATAAGCAAGGTTAATGGACTCAGACGGACAGTTCTGGCCTCTCCGTTGTTCATTCATTCCTGATAATGGACACTTCGTTGGGCATTAACCCCTGCTTATATGTATTATGTCTTATGTCCTTTTTGGTGGACCCCAAGAAGATTAGTGGTCACCAAAGCATCAGCTAATGGGGATCCAGGTAATAAACAATAGGACAGGATCCGAGACGCTATTTCTGCCAGGGCAGTTAGGGGTGCATTTCACTCTTTGTGGGTGCTTTCAGACTTAGACAGTTTCTTTTTGTCTTATTTGTGCAGGTTTAGCAGCCGCAGGGGCTGCACAATCCTTCAGTGTATTTGCCTCTGACTCTATGGCCATGCAGCAGCTCTGTCAGGCTGTACGAGTGGACAGTGGTGCTTAGAACTAAATGCTAACCCAAGCATGGCAACATGCTCACAGTGGCTAATGATAATGTTCAGCAGATGTCACGTTTACCATGTTCACCATCTTAGTTTAGCATGCTAACATTTGCTCATTATCATAAATACAAAGTACAGCAGAGGCTGATGGGAATGGCATTCATTTTGCTGGTATTTAGTCACAAACCAAAGTATTGGACACATTGAAAGTTTGACCTGATGATCGCACTAGAGGAAATCTTAAGGGCTCACCAGAGTCATTGCAGTTAAAAACATGTGCCTCTTGTACTCTAAACCACAAATATCAACATCATGGTGGTGCTAAGGGAAAAGTCAGTAGGATTCATCCTCTGGGGACCATGGCTGCTTCCCAAGTCTCTTATTTGATATCTCCTCGCTTGAACCGGGAAGTTGTTCTGGCCCTCTTCTTAAAGGCTGTCTCAAAGCTCTTATTCCTGCCCTGAGGATGGAGGATGGAGGATCTCTGAGGAGCTATGAGTGAGGATACATGGAGCAGTCTTCCCTGAAGCCGTGCAGCTGAAGGAGTTGTTTACTCCGCCCATACAGCTGACAAATTCATGTGAGTTTTCAGAGGAAAGGATGTCTCATCCCTCTCAAAACACATTTCTTTGTTTCCTCTCTCCTCGCATGATTTCCTCGCATCTCTCCCATGTTTCCTTGGTGGGACGGACTTAAGCTGCTCACACATATAGCCGACGGCAGACCGTTGACAGAAAAGCCAGTCGAAATGATCAGTCTCCCGGTGTTGGTCCAAAAAGTGCCACATAACACACCAAAAAGACGAGACGAGACGTAATACATCTCTATAACAGCAGGTGGCACTAATCTGTATTGTTGCCCAAGAAATGAAAACCGGCAGCTGATTGGACGAACGCTTCACATGGGTTTGTTTTCTCCGGAAATTCAAAGCCAGACTGTCATGGTGGCCGTTCAGAATACAATCTCATATTGTACTAAGATAGTTCACTGAAACATGTTTCTGAAAACATTTTAAGCAAGAAATAGGCCGTGCAGTTGCTGAATCTGTCTTCCTTTCAGCTCAACAAAGATCAGTTTAAAAGATTTTCATCAGATTTTGAGAGCCTCTAGTCACCTCATTCCGCTCGCCATTTCCGGGTGAGTCCCGACTGCCCTGCCGGCGACTGAACATGTCAGGTCGGCCAAAATGAACGCAGACAGCCCCCCAGACTGACACGGGACACACCGAACAGATTCAAGTCACTGACCTCGCCAGACTGTCTAACGGACGATAATCTCCTTGGTGTGTCAGCACCTTAAGACGCGAAGAAGGGAAGCAAGTGAAGGGAACGTGGATGCAATTTGAGAACCTGGGACATACCCCATGAATGTCTAAAACACTTTCACGGGAAAAACTGGAAAATGGATATTTAAGTCTGGATCAAAGAGTTTAATCCACCAACAAAATCATCTTGCCATTCATAGAGCCATGCTGCTGGCACTGATCTTATTTTGCAGCATTTAGCTTTCAATAGGAGATCTCTGAGAGCACAATTAGCATCTACAAGATTAGAAGGTTAATCCAAATTGCTTGTTGACAGTACTGTTGGCCTTAGCAGAGGCCCAGTCGGGCTGACATTATGGCTGTGTGTTTGGGAAGTCTCTGTGGATGTCTGGGATCTAATTATGTTCATCTCTGCACTCGCAAAACATTGCCGGGACATTGCTCCCCCTGTCACTTTACTGTGCTTTCTGGGATTTCTTCTCTTCCTAGAGGAAAACACAGATGGCACATTGGAATTGATGTGTTCATGACTAAATGGGCCATGAACATTTTGGCCTGACCTCTTGCAAGAGTGAACATCCCTGAAAGAGAAAAATGTATGTCACCTTTTTCAAACCTTTGCAAAGCTTTTCTCTTTTCTCCTCTGTCTCTCTCTGTGAGGCAGCCGAAAATCCAAATTGAAAAACTTGCCGTGCTCCTCATCCATGAGAAATCTTCCTCGAAGTCAATAAGCCATGTGCCAGCATGACACCAAGTTCTAATAGTCAAAGTAATTGGCTGTTACATATTGTGACTCCACAGGGAGACTTCAAAATGGACATATGGACAGAGGCTGAGACTGTGAAAGTCATTGCAATTGGTTAATTTCCTTATTGAGGCCATCAACAGCTTGTCAGCATGGCATTTTATAGCCACGTTCTCAGCAGGATAAATCTAACAACAAAGATACTGGAGTGGCCATTTAGGGCACCCTTCATTTCAACAGCTTGACATGGCAGCTTAATGCTAAAAAGAACTGCTGTGAAAAAAAGCAGTGCTGCTACAATCCTGTCTCATGACATTTATGTACTACTAATTTGCAACATAAAATAGGTTTTAAGAGAAAAATAACGCTGCCCAGATTACAAGTTCTATTAATAGAAAGAGGAAATTGTTAATGAATATATTTCCTGTTCTTCTGTTTGTGTCTTTCCTCTGGACCAGTCTGAGGGGCGTGGTACCGGTTCCCTGGGTGGCGCGCTTCCACCCCCGCCTGTCTTTGAATAGGCAACAGTGGTCGAATGTAACTAAGTACATTTACTCAAGTACTGTACTTAAGTACAATTTTGATGAGCTTGTACTTGAGTCTTTTCTTTTCATGCCACTTTCTACTCCGCTACATTTCAGAGAGAAATATTGTACTTTTTACTCCACTACATTCATCTGACAGCTTTAGTTACTAGTTACTTTACACATTAAGATATTTTAACACAACACACATTTAGTTTATACAATACAATGTTTTATTATTAATGAAACTACCCAACAATACAATTTACATAGGCCTACAAGTAGAGCTGAAATGATTAGACCATTAAACACTTAGTTGACAGAACTAAAATGGGAGGCTTTTTCTGCATTGAGTACTCTTACTTTTAATACTTCAAGTACATTTTCCTGATGATACTTACAGCCTTTACTTAAGTAACATTTTCACTGCAGGACTTTTACTTGTAACAGAGTATTTTTTACAGTGTGGTATTAGTACTTTTACTGAAGTCATTTAAGGATCGGAATACTTCTTCCACCGCTGATAATCAACACACCTGATCCTTATCCAGCGACTCTGAAGCTCCATATGTACCTCAGCTTTACTTCCATTCTCCGCAGGGAATGTTGAGAATCACAAGTGTATGTTTAGTTCGACATCTAGCCCGTACTTTGCTAAACCAAAATCTCTGTTGTTGCCTCTCTGCCTTGCCAGTCTGCCAAAGAACTTCCCAACTTTGACCTGAACACTGCGGCTATCTGTAGGAAAGGCCAGCAAAGTCTGTACTTCCAACGGAGGCTTAATATCTTTGATATTGCGCGTATTGTTATGGTGCTATTTTATAGCTCTTTCTTTGAGTCAGTTTGAAACTAGTCTTGCATTGCCAGACCCTTCCTCCACAGTGCTGTGGAGGAAGGGTCTGGCTAGTCCACAAAGCATTCCTGGATGGGAGAAAAACATGCTCCGGACGGAGCAATGTTGCCGCTGCAAAATAGTCTCGGGAAGGAACTTGTTTTGGTGGAACACGTGTACGTTCAAAAGTAGTTTTAGTCATGCAACAGAAAACTCAGATTGGACAGATAGTCTAGCTAGCTGTCTGGATTTACCCTGCAGAGATCTGAGGAGCAGTGAACCAGTGTTGTAATGTAAGGAAGTACATATACTTCGTTACTGTACTTAAGTAGAATTTTTTCATATCTGTACTTTACTTTGTTATTTATATCTCTCCGGAATCTCTTGCTTTTACTCCACTACATTTCCCCTAAACATCACTATTACTTGGTACTACAAAATCAAATCAAAAGAAATTTGATACACTGGAAGAAAGTAGGTTTGGCGAATCATTGCTCCTAGATTAAAAGTTAATGCACGCTCCATTCCAGTTGGTGATGTGATGCTGGTTTGTTGCCAAGCACCAAAAAAATAAAATAAAACAAACAGTAGGCCAAAACTAAAGAAGAGGAGGAAGCGTAATGACTGAGAGTGTTATGGAAGCACCTGCTGCAGGCTCTGCCGCCATGGTAACAGACGATGACCCCCCTCATGACAGTGGTGATGAAGATATTGTTACACACCTTTGGCCATGATCAAAAGTTTTTTTTTTTTTTTACTTTTACTTTTACTTCTAATACTTAAGTACATTTAATATCAGAAATCAGACTTTAGATACTTATTGTAAGTACAGTAAACATCAGATACTTGAAGACTTTTACTCAAGTAATATTCTAAAAAGTGACTTTAACTTCTATTGCTTTCAAGTACTTTATACAAGACTGCAGTTAAGCATAGTCCTCATAAATCCACAGGAGTTTAGAATTCCAACACAAAGCCCAAAAATTAGGGAAGTTACTGGCGGCACTGTTGCAATCCCGGAAATGAAAGGTCGTCGATACGGACTAGTTTGAACCTTTTACTAGGATCCTGGTATGGCAACCGGAATGTCTAAAACAAACTTCATTGTTAAGGTGGCCAGTAAGATCTTCATCACGCAGCAGTTCACCTTGCCAGACATCTTCAAAGGTGCCCTGCCATACAAAACCGTTTTTACTTGCATTTTTTTGAAATATGTTCGTTCCATATGTGTTTGTGTTATGTGGTGAATGTGAAAATGAACTGCTACCTCCTCTGTCAGCTCTAGCCACTGAACAGAAATAAGCGAAGAAATCAGACCAATCACAACAGCTGGTCAGTCTGACATCATGTTGCCTGAGCTCATTACTATTCATTAGCTTGCCCAGTTGGGCTGGGTAAAGGATTCTGACAGCCAGGCTCTCATTGGCTAGCTGTTAGCCAATCAGATTCAAACAGCTTAGCTTGTTGAATATTAGATGAGAACTGGCACGAGTCTTCCTGCAGGCTTTCTATACCACGCTAGAATGGCTTGAAACAAGGTAACCAAGGAATTTTTTCCACAGAAAATGTTACAGAGTCCATGGTAGAACTTCAGACATCACCACACAGTAATGAAATATGTGTGGCAGGGCAACTTTCATTTCCATGATCAGTTTCAGCAGACCCAGACCATCGTCTCTTTGAGGTATATGATCTTCTCCCTTCAGGCCAGAGGTGGTTTTGTTTCACACACACACACACACACACACACACACACACACACACACACACACACACACACACACACACACACACACACACACATACAAATCATAGAAAGAAATATAAAGTGTGTGTGATGGTGGATATATACCCAAAGGATATACAAAATGTACCGGTAGATTTTCTACAAAAAGGTACAGGGTTTCCAGGGCAAAGTGCAATTGAGTTGAATTTTCCTTTTTCCCTAGGCAAGGCAAATGTATTTATATAACACATTTCATAACTGAAGGCAACCCCAGAGTGCTTCACAGATTACACAGGTAAATGCACAGAAATGAAATGATAAAAAGCAATAAAAGCAAGAAAGCAAAAGCACGTAGAATACAAACAATAAGTGCAATGAACATTCTTCATTTGCACAAAAGGTTATCTTGCACCTATGCATGTTTTGCTCACACTTCACTGTAGCACTTTCTTAACATTTATCTTTGTATAGGCTTTATTGTTGTACTGCTTTGTGTGTACTGTCATTGTTTATCTGGGCTCTGCTGCAAGCCCAATTCCCCCCAGTGGGACAATAACTGAACTGTCAGTTGATCAATTTGTTTATATAAAAATATTATTAGTGCAACATTAACCAAAATGTTTTAGTAGTTTAATTCTAACCCTGCATGCGTCTCAGGATGCAGGACACAGGTCTCCGGTGTCAAAGTCCTATGCTGTATATCCTGCCAGTCAACATAATTCAGGCAGCAATTACCTTTTCTTCAAAACCTATTTGACAAAGTATTTATTACTATATAAACATATTTTTAAAAGATAGGATGCACTCCTTATAATAATAATAATATCAATGAAGGAGACAAGGTTATATGATTTATTGTTAAGAATATTATTAAAATAAACCATTAAGAAAGCAAATAGTGGCACTGTTTGTTAGTCTATTCGTGAGGAGGTCATGTGCTTCATTTATGTAGAAACAAATTTAACATTACAGCTGAATTAAATGCTAATAAGAATATATTTTCAGGAATACTTTTTTGAATTATTGTCAACACAAAATGAGATTGAGGGAACATTTATAAAAAACAAAACAAAATGTGGAACTGTGGGGTGCCCTGACACTGTATCTACTCTATTTTTTAAAGTTTACATTTTTTTTTAAGTCTTAACATGAATCCAACATATTATTAGCAAATATAAATCCCCACTGATGACAGGCTGACTGGTCTATAGGTAAGGTAGTCACGTCTGGTAGCCATCCACAGATCCAGTTCATCCTAAGGATTCACTGTGCCTCATGTTTAACAGTAAAACATGATTATGAAATCATGCCAACAATTATTAGGCTATTTGAATAGCTTAGTATTCTATGCAAAAGAATGTATGTATAAAGGCTTTAGGCTGCCCTACGTGTTATTGTAGGCCCAGTTTAATATGCAACTTTCATTTTATATTTTATACAATATAAGTAGTCAGTTAAGGGGTCCTTGGCTTAAAAAAACGTTAAAGACCACTGGTTTAGAGTCTTTGGCGATTAGACACCATCACAATGTTAAATTATAAGGGGTATAGAGGCCGTGGATATATAGGAATATATTTGCAATTGCTGTGGACAAAGTACACACGGAGATACACTGGTAAGAGCCAATGTGGTTTAACCATGTATCAGCTAATTAAAAAGGCTCACGTTACTGTATTGTGTCAACAGTTAACTTCATTTAATATTGTATGTGGTGTTTTCTTTTGCGAGGTGCAAATGTTCCACCAAAACAAGTTCCTTCTTGAGACTATTTAGCAGAGCCACCGTCGCTGCGTCCGGAGCTTAGCGCCGCCCAAGACGATTGTGATTGGTTTAAAGAAATGCAAACAACCCAGAGCGTTTTTTTTTTCTCCTATCCCAGAATGTATCTGTGGTGTAGCCAGACTTTCCTCCACAGTGCTGTGGAGATCTGGCAATGACTAATGTGACACTGACTGCCATCATGTATAGACACGATGTCTGCTTATAGCTTCCAGTTGTAACAGTAAGCATGTTACCTTTCTCCCAGTTCAGCCTTGTGAATAAGTTTATCTAATACTTGTTATTAATAGTGTTTTTGGTTGTTGTCATATGCACACTACGGTTCTCCCATACTTTCTTTTTTTAATGCTGCACCAGAACTGCCCACAGGGGACAATAAAGATTTATTGAAGTGAATTGATTTGTTGGTAACACTGTTAACAGGAAGATCATTTCATTGTGATATTTGCTGTTGGCTCCTCATCTGCACATTTAAGCAAGCAGTAGCTGCATATTATAGATATGAGTACAGCTCTCTATCCAAGTGCATTGATGTGATTAACTTTTTGGATTTGTATAACAAGACAAACTGCACAAAGGACTGGAGCCGTGTAGGTGCTGAGCTGTGAATCACTGCACTAATCTGAAATTTTACTGTTTTACAAATTCATTGATTTTCTTCACTCTCACTTTCAGGAGCATTTTAAGAGCAGTGTCTAATTAACTCAACTGAAAGACAATAGCTCATTAAAGCTGTTCAATCACAAGCACAACTATTTGAATCATTTGCTAAAGTGTAAGGGTGTGCTTTGGTTTTAAAGCTTTAGTGCGTAACCTTTTGATATTAATGGATGTCCGTTACATTCAAGCCATTGCCAAATGAGTTGCTACAAAGCTAATTAAGACTATCAGCTCCACACAACTCTCTCTGGATTTCTCAGTATGGCTATGTTCAGAAACTGGTGTCGTCCGGCGACTTATGTGCGCAGAAACTCGATCACAGAAGGCTTGTATCATGTGGATGCGGTAACAGTTTTGTCGTCATTACTTAGAATTCCTAATGGGGGAGACAGAAACTACGCACTATAGATTTAATGGCAAACAATTATCTTAACATGTTGATTTTGTGGAAATACTGAGAGGAAAAACTCAATGGTAAACTATTCTCCTTAATCTCTTCGAATGAATTCTTCAAAACATCTTTTCTACCAAGAGCTTAAAGCCACTTAGAAAAATATTTTGTCAGCTGACGTCGTGCACACAAAGTGGCCCATTGTGCCTCTCCCTCTTGTGTAATGCCTGTAACTACAATCTTATCGTTTTATCATGTCATGCTGTTTATTTTCTGCACTGTCCTTTTTATTGCCCTTATCCCTCTCAAATTCACATTTGTAACTGTCCAAAAGTCAAAACCTCACCCGCACACACTGTATCATGCACTTCACTTCCTAAGAAACAGACCCATACTTTGACCTATCATTAGAAAAGAAAAGATAGCATAACATATAGATAACTTTTGTCCAACGTACCTTATAACATAGATGGTGCATTTATTTTTAGCAAAACTGTTGGAGTTGAAATACACAGTTCTATAAATCCAAAACTGATGCATCGATTAAAGTCCTCTCCTCTCTACATTCTTTTTTTAAGTACTGACTTATTTAAAAAAGTGTCCATCACTTCTTTGATAATTCCTAAGAAGTCAGTAATACTCTCAATGCTAAAATGGATGCACTGATTATTTATCCGTTTACAGAATTATAGTTTAAAAGAAATGCTCCTATGCCAGCAGCTGCTTCAGAAGAGTAAGAAGTTCCTACCATGGTTCACAACAAGGGCATGTGTCACCAAAATGAAGCATAGCAGGCAGCAACATACTGTTTGCTAAATGACCCGTGTAATAACTAAGGCGGCTAAAAGAGGGCCTCCAAAACTACTGCAATCCAATATGGAGTATCTTTTACTCCATCTCCATTTCTCTGCTCCAGTCAGCATTAACAGAGTTCAGCCTCCACTTCCCCATAGTCAGGGGAAAAAAACAGAGGTCCCGATCTTTTTCCTAAACTTACCTAGTCGTTTTGGTGACTAAACTTAACTGTCATCGCCGCATGAGGCTCACTTTTTCAGGCTAATCTCCACTTCCATGGCTCCTGAAAGGACCGTCATCTGGCGGTGCCTGTAGCTGGCTCACAGTCACGTGTTGGCGGCTAAACACAACCGCCTCACTGGGGGTAGAAGCGGAATCCTGAGTGGAAGTGGACTTGAGTGTTCACAATTTAACCAGGCACAGGTTCATTTTATGCTGACTTGGTTTAGGCCCAGCTTCTTCTTATTTCACTCATCGATCCCACCCAAGCCCATTATTGGCTAGGAGGCATGCCATCCCCAGCTAGCTGTCGTCCACAGATAGAAAACCTATGGCCAGAATCAGAGATCCTAGCTCTCTACCCTCTAAAAGCTTCCTAACAGGATCAGGGATTGAGTCATCCATGTTGTTAAAGAAGGATTTGAATTTGTCTAATGCTTTGGCTCAAAAATATTTTTTTTAAATAATGACATTCCCTTCTGCCTCAGATTTACTTAGTGTTTACTGCTAATTTGCAAATGTTAGCATGCCAACATGCTAAACTTATATGGCGAACATGGTAAAAATTATATATGCTTATCAACATTTAAGCATTTCCATTGTAAGCATTCAACATGTTGACGGTAGCAACTCTGTGCCTAAGCATAGCCTCACAGAGCTGCTAGCGTGGCTGTAGCCTATGTCACACATGTCAAGGTGTTATGGGTAAAATGTAAGCCAACCTTTGCCAGATTTTACTGAGTTTACACAACATGGACATGCCAGTCAAGTCCTCCTTCTTGCTACCTCAAGTCCAGAATTCACTGTTTCAGGACTGGTTTAGTCCATTCATTTCTGAGATACACGTATTAGGTGGTGACTGACTCTTCAATCAAAAGAGATGATTTATGGTCATGTTCTTTATTTTATGTCTTAGTATTTTAGGATTAGCTATTTACTTAAATATTAATATGACGTATCATTTTTGCATATTCACATCATATTCAGGACAGACCTCAATTCAATTCCAATTTCAATCATCTGTATTCTTTATATAATCAACAAAAGCTGGTAAAGACTTATGAGGAATTTAATATACAGAATCATGTCATCTGCATATGTTAAGACCTCTTCATCTTGCTCTTGTGATATTAAATTTATATTTATTCAAATGGCGTACTAGAAAGAATGAACCAAAATAGTTTTTTTCAAATGGCATATGTTTAACCATGGTAACAATGTTGAATAAGTTGTAGCAGGGAAATGATTTCTACTCATAAATCTAATTGAACATCTTTTGGAAGACTCATCATTCAGTTCCCTTTGTATGTTGGAACAAAAGATGGAATACTGCATATGAACTCATGAAATTATGAACCTGTTTCAGGCTCTGTATGCCTCTGTCTTTTTTGTCTGCCTCTGTCTGATTCTTGCTCTTTTCGGTCAGCCTTTTGTCTCAGCCTTTGATATATGTATTTGTACTCCAGTTCTTCCTCTACCTTCCTTTCCCTGAGAAGAGATAACTAATTCCTTATGAAATACAGTTTGTGGCCATATCCCTGTGGCACAGTATATTCTATTACATCCATTGGTGGAGTTGGACTGAATGAGTAGCTCTAATTCAAAAAGAACCCATAGACACCAAACAATCTTATACCATGGTCTGGGTGAATACTCAATTCGGATTGGCTGCAGGGTGTCGATAAAAAAAGTGTTGTAGGACACCTACTGAAGGAGTTCTGGTGAAACTTTTTACTGTTCTAAATTAATGCGCTACATTAAAACAAAAAGGAAATGTGAATCTGTCATCTGTCAGAGCATCGTCCTCTGAACACCACAGGATAGCGCTAACACACAAGCTGCAAGAAGTACTGTATATACCCGAATATAAGATAAGGTTTTTGTCCTAAAAATAGGCTGAAAAATGGGGGGTCTTCTTATATTCGCGATATAGACAAAATCACGGGGGGAAAAGTAGAAAGCAGGGGAAACAGTAGAGGGCTCCAACACGATAGGCTATCTAATTACCGGTAGTGACAGTGTTATGAATTAAATAAACAATAAAGTGCCGCCATGGAGAGGTCAAGAGATTATCTTGAGAAAAGCGCTTCAAAAGTTGGTCAAATAAACCAACACGTTCGAAACAGTTATGACGGCAACTATAAACTTATGGTCGTGAATGAGGCGGAATCATCTAATAATTGCAAAGCTGCCAAAAAATTTGGAGTCACAGAATGCAACGTTCGGAGGTGGCGAGCACAAAAAGAATGACTAAAAAATACCAACAGCCAAAGGAAAGCTTTCCGTGGACCTCAAAGTGGCAAGTTTGCAGAACTTGATGACAGAATCTATGAATATGTGATAGAAAAACGTTGGGATGCGATGCCAATCACAAGAGGAATCATTCGGCTGAGGGCTCTGGAGTTAGCCAAGGAGCTGAACATACCGACAAATGAATTCAAAGCTAGCACTGGTTGGTGTACACAAATGATGCGGCGCATAGGGCTGACACTGCGTCGTAGAACGAGTCTGGCCCAGCGCCTGCCCTCTGACTTCGAGGAGAAGTTGCTGTCTTTTCAGCGATATGTGCTTAAAGGAACACGCCGACTTATTGGGAATTTAGCTTATTCCCCGTAACCCCCAGAGTTAGACAAGTCGATACATACCCTTCTCATCTCTGTGCGTGCTGTAACGTTGTCTGACGGCTCCAGCGGCATCAGGCCAGCACAGAACATGCAGGTGAATGGTTCCAGCAATCCTACTGCTCCGAATAAGTGACAAAATAACGCCAACATGTTCCTATTTACATGTTGTGATTTAGTAGTAGTAGATAACTTTATTGTCCCCGTGGGGCAGTTGGGTTTGCGGCACAATCGCAAGGCACTTTATAACAAGACATCAGACATAATACAAAAAAAATAATTATTATATCAGACACCGACAAACAAAAAATGAAGAATATACATCACACACTACAATACACTATACACCCTTGGGTATGGTCAGACCAGCTGGACGACTAGCTTATTCTGACTGATTTAAGGCTTTTATGGCTTGTGGTACAAAAGAAAATTTGTATCTGTTCTTGATCAGAAGGGGTAAGCAGAAACGACGCATAGATGGCAGTAGTTTAAAATGTGATGCCAGGGGGTGTGTGTGGTCACATACAATGTTATTAGCCTTTCTCACCAGTCTGTCTTTGTAAATGTGTTCAATGCTCGGTAGTGTTACCCCAAGTAACTTGCTGGCAGTTAAGACTGTTTTTCTGATTGTCTTTTTCTGAGACTCAGTGGGCATTTCTGAACCAGCAGATAATACAGCAAGTTAAAACACTTTCAATAAAAGCAGTATAAAACATTTGGAGCATTTTGTTATTAACATTAAAAACAAGGAGTCTCTTTAAAAAGTACATTCTTTGCTGTGTCTTAGTCTGCAGGAGGTCAGTCCAAGAGTCCCATTTAAGCTTGTTGTCCAGTACAATGCCAAGGTATTTGTAGTTTGTAACAACCTGAATGGCACCACCACTGATAAAAGTGTTGGTGGATTGCTGTGACTTTCTAAAATCTATGGACATTTCTTTGGTCTTATTGGTATTTAAAATTAAATGTGAATTATTGCACCATTCTAAAAAGGAGTCTAAAACTGGCCCATGATCTACCTCCCCGTCCTGTAGCAGACTCACTAAAGCTGTATCATCAGCGTATTTAATAAAGTGCCTATTTTGTAAAGTGCTAGTGCATGAATTTGTGTATAGAATAAATAGTAAAGGAGATAGAACACATCCTTGTGGGGAGCCTATGGATGTTGTCATCGAATCAGACAGAGATGAGCCCACTCTGACCCGCTGTATTCTACTGGTAAGAAAGTCCATGATCCAATTAATAATACCTGTATCAATATAAAATTCACTAGCTAAAATGTCTGCAAGAATCTTAGGTTGCATAGTGTTAAAAGCAGATGAAAAGTCCACAAATAAAATCTTGGCATGAGTCTTTGGTTTCTCAAGATCCCCCCTGGAGGCTTGATAAGCAAATTGCAGGGGGTCCATAAAGTGGTGGGCTTGGGATACAATGTACTTCTTTACCAGACGCTCCAGGCACTTCATGACCAGAGATGTCAGTGCTATTGGTCGGAAGTCATTGGACTCTGTGGGTCTTGGCAGTTTTGGCACAGGTACAATTGTAGATGATGTCCACAGGTTAGGGACTTTATAGATGTTAAGAGAGGAGTTAAAAATATCGGTGAACACAGGGGCTAACTGTTCTGCACAGTGCTTAAGGATATTACCACAAATTTTATCAGGGCCGCAGCTTTTCCAGGGATTACAGTGGCTAAAAAGGTGAAAGACATCCGATTGACTGATGTTTAGGACAGACGCAGAGGGTGGAGGGAGCAGCACAATGCCAGCCCCAGCATCGCTGCCACTCTCAAAGTGACAAAAAAAGCTGTTTAGCTGGTTTGCCCTTTCCAATCCCTCATCTCCAGGCAGGTTCAGGGAGGGTTTCCCTCTGCCCTTGTGTGGGACATTGGTCATGGTCTTGATCCCCTGCCATGCCTCACGGGAGTTGCCTGACACTAGGGTTATTTATAGAGTCACAGCGTGTACAAAAAACAACGTAATATGAAACACAGCCGTCTTCTTACTGTAAACAAACCGGGAACTATATTCTCAGGCGGAAGAATATAGTACTTGGGCGGAGTGATATGCTCGCAGCAAGCCTGTCTGAGAATATAGTTCCCGGTGTATTTACTGTTAGAAGATGGCTGTGTCTCATGTTACATTGTTTTTTGTACACGCTGTGACTCTACAAATCACAACATGTAAATAGGAACATGTTGGCGTTATTTTGTCACTTTTGTCACAATTTGGAGCAGTAGGCTAGTTGGAACCAGTTACCTGCAGGATCTGTGCTAGGCTAAGCTAATGCTGGAGCCGTCAGGCAGCGTTACAGCACGCACGGAGATGAGAAGGGTATGTATGGACTTGTCTTACTCTGGGGGTTACGGTGAATAAGCTAAATTCCCAATAAATCGGCGTGTTCCTTTAAACTGAGGAAAACTCACTCATACCCCCTGGATCAGATAGGGAATGCTGACCAAACACCAGTGTTTTTTGACATGCCAACATCTGTCACTGTTGCCAAGAAAGGGGACAAATCAGTTATTGTGCGATCTACTGGAAATGAAAAAAACCGAATCACTGTAATGTTGGCGTGTCTCGCTGATGGGACCAAACTTCCCCAGTATGTGATTTTGAAACGCAAGACTATGCCGAAGGATACGATGCCAGCTGGCATTATTGTACGTGCTCAGGGAAAGGGCTGAATCTAGTGATCATACCAGGGGGGATGACAAGCCAGCTACAGGTTCTGGATGTAGTCGTCAACGAGCCATTCAATGATAATCTGCGCAAGAGGTACACTGAGTGGCTCCTGTCAGGCGATCACTCACTGACGCCTACTGGAAAACTTCAGAAGCCAGCAGTGCATCTGCTCTGTACTTGGATCCTCCAAGCATGGGATACCTTAAGCCAGGAGAGCATCATTCATGGATTTAAAAAATGCTGCATATCAAATGCCCTTGATGGGAACGAGGATGACATTCTGTGGGAGGGGCTCATGGAGCATCATGATAGTGATGACAGTGAGAGCGAGCATAGCGAGGCAGGGGATCTCTGTGAGGTATAGGCCTAGTTTAATGTGCAGCATAAAGGCCCATTTGCACTCCTGTTCTTATTGCAACCCCACAGTTTGGTTTGTTTCAAGACTTTAATGTCAGATGTGTTTGATTAAAAGCAGATGGTTATTTTCTATATATTCACAGTACCACAATTACATACATAGGCCTTCATAATTATTGCATTTTTGTCACTCATTCATTCATTTCTGAACTCACTGACATGAGTGCACTTTATTTTGTGACAAATTAATCCAAATATTTAATGAATGGTGTTAAAATGTTTTTTTCCAATGAATTATCACTAGAATTTCCCAATAAAATTATTTTCTGTTGAAAACCAGATTTTTTTTCCACAAAAATCTCTTTTTTTCCCAAAAATAAGTCTGGAAAATGGGGGGTCGTTTTATGTTCAGGATCGTCTTATATTCGGGTATATACGGTAAGTTACATTGCTCCTCTGAACTGACTTTGTTTCACAGCGAATAACATTATCTTATATCTCGTTCACTGTTCAGGTCGCCACTTCAGGCTGCGGCCGACAGTAACGTTACACATTGTGGATAAAATTGTTCGTGAAAGTCGTTATATTGTTTTGGGGACAATGACATTGGCTGATAGCTAGCTTGTCTTGATGTTAAACATACTGTCAAATTATTTGTACTGATTGCCAACTGTACATAATGTTATTGACTTTGGATTTTGCTAGCATAGCATCAGCTTTATGGATCGGAGCTGAGCTGAGCGGACTATAAATATCTCCCTTTGCTAAGGGTGGCAAGTCGTATCTAAGGTCTTTCCTATTTCGTGGAGCAGGGAATAATGTTTGCATTGCATAAGAATCTTATGGGATGGGAATGATTGTTCCAGGTATTAGTCAAACCCTCAGGCTTAGCCAGGGAAACAGACTTATTGTTTGGAAAAACTTTAGATTTTGATTGTAAAATGAATTAAAACATAAACTTATGTTTTAAAAATGTTATGTGTTAAGTGACCATGGTATAAGCGGGTTAATGCTCTTCGAGGTGTCCATTGTCAGGTATTAAGGAACCTCGCCGTCGTCCATTAATACCTGACAATGGACACCTCGTCGGGCATTAACCCTTACATTTACCTCTTTCACTCCAACGGCCAGGGTTGGACAAGGGTTGTCTGACCAGTGTTCAACCCTTCTTTTGGCAATTCAAACCAAGCCAGTCAACAAAGGTTTATCCCTGGTCATGACAATTCAGATATGACCTCACAACCTGGAAGTCATATATACCAATTACCTTAAGTGCTAGAAATGGGCAGGGCTATTCAGTGAACAGCTAACTGAGTCTATATTGATGACGTTCAACTTCTGGGATTGCTCCGGTGTCGCCGGAAATTCAGCCGGATGTCTTTCATTTTTGGCCCGATGTCTTTCACCTTTCGCTTTCTCTATGTTGGCATTCCAAACTCCAGTCGATTTCTTAGGACTATGGTTAACTGCTCTTCAGATCTGTGCAGGGCAAATCCAGACAGCTAGCTAGACTATCTGTCCAATGTAAGAGTTTTCTGTCATGTTCCACCAAAACAAGTTTCTTTCCGAGGCTATTTTGCAGAGGCACCGTTATTGTGTCCGGTGCTTAGTGCTGCCCAGGATGATTGTGACTGATTTTCAGAAATGCCAATAAACCAGAGCACGTTTGCCTCCCATCCCGGAATGCTGTGTGGACTAGCCAGACCTTCCTCCGCAATGCTGAGTAGGAAGGTCTGGCAATGCAAGACTACAGCTAACTTGTCATATACTCCAGTCCAGCTGTACACCACCAGAACTAATGTTTTTTAACTACTTGAATTTGCCATTGTACAGTAGAGAGAGAGAGAGAGAGAGAGAGAGAGAGAGAATAAAGCTTATTTTATGATTTGCAGTGATTATGTTCCAAAGCACAAATAAATAACCATCAAACAGTCAACAGATGATTTTGTGGAGACAGATGCTCTTTTCTACTCTGCATTTCATTCATTGCAGCAGTAAACAAGGAAGTAGCTACTCTAGTATCGATTTATGACCATTTTAAGACGAGGGGAGAAAATTTTTTCTTGGTTTGAAATCAAGTTAAGCAGTGCTGAGAGAATTAAACTAAACTTATTTTCATACATTTATGTTCTAACGCTGGGATATTACAGTTTTTTTTTTCCAACTGCAACTCTGCTACCGCTCTGCAAAACTTGACTCGGAGTCATCTTTGGAGAACGAGCAGACTGGTGAACATCCGGGCATCGCTGTGAGAGGACTGCGCTCATACACAGCTGTTCTCATGGGGAATGAATTGAACCGCTCAGCTCTGATGTTGTAGAAGCTGCCTGTGAAAATCCAGTGTAAAGCACAGGGAGACAAAATCTATGTTGTTGTTGTTGGTTTTTCAAAGTGTGCAGCGACCAGTGACCACCATGCCCCCCTCGCATTTCCAACCAATCACATAATTTGTCCCACCCCAGCTGTTAGCGACCCTGGTCACATTGAAATTGACCCTGGTCAGACCCACCTCTCGACCTGGGTCACAAAGCCGAGTCAATCAATGACCCTAAGTGACTGATGGGAACAACAATCTTTGACATTGGTCCAGTATTAAGTGAGATCGCTGCAGTCGGCAATTGTCCTATTAACTTACATTGTAGCTTGTTTCACCGCTGCCAACTGCAGTGATCTTGCTTAATCACTTAGACACAAAAACATAGGAAAATAGGGTCTAGGTTGAAAAAAATGTTAGTTACCCTTTAACTCTCAAACAAACAGCCAACCCTGGTTCATCCTGTTTGTGAAAGGAACCAAGGAATATGTATGTGATCAGACTGGGCCACTTAGCTTATGCACCATTTAATATATGGTTAATGTGAAGTAGCGCATAAGTGTTTCTTTTTTAAGTCTTTTTCTGTACAATGCGTTTGACTGGGAGCTTGGTACAGTAAACAAGCCCCTCATGCTCTGAAAGAAAAGCACTTCTGGCAACAGGACTTTGAGTGTTTTCACGTATACCTAAGTAATCAAACTTAATTCTTTTTAAGTGAGCCAGCTGCAAATTAACTTTGCTCTCTATGTATGGAGCTAGAACAGTCTCAATAAAGATAAATGCACACACAGGATTCATACATGTACACACATGATTCATAAATACACACACAGGATACACAAATGCGCACAAAATTTACAAATTCACACAGAAAATTTTAAAATTTAACACACTTAACATGTTGGTTGTAGCATTGTAGCTTGTGCGTTTACAGTACTATTTAACCTTTCTCACTTGCAGTTTACTGCATATCATACTGCCTGTGGCAACCTGCATTAGCTGGTAGCGTTTACCTTGTAGTTGCTGATCATATTTTGCACTGCTTTTGTTTGAAAGCTAGAAGCTACTGAGCAATGAGCTAATGTTACATACATGCAGTAAACTACAAGCTAGCTAATGTAAACTGTTAGCTACTGTAAGCTTAATGTAATTTAGATTAATTAATGCAATTCTCCTTACCGGTAAGTGTTATGACAACTACAAAGTACAAACATGAACGTTTGAAAAGTTTATAATTCACTGACATGGGATAACGATAGTCTATCAGTGTCGGTAACGTTACCCACCTTCGCACATTGCGGCCAAAGTTGCCGACAGAAAATTCCCCTCCTGCAAGCAGACTGACGCTGATTCACTTTCTCCATCTCAACAAAACAAATTAAACAGCCCAGTTCACAGTTCCACATCCATTTCTTCAAGTGTTTTGAAATGCAGCATTCACACTGTTGCCCCCTATACAGTCTATAGTTGCCCCTGGTTACCGATAGTGTAGGTATGCCAAAAAGGTGGACGGGCTCAGGCCATAGGTTCAGGGCATAGGCTCAGGCATAGGCACCTCCCAAATCGTGACGTATGTCATGTGGGGTGCGTTCTTGTGATTGGCTAAAACAAGGGAGATATCTGATTGGTTGCAGATCATTCCCTGTTTAAAAAAATGCATTTGTGAGTTGAACCACGTCAGGGGAGTCTCAAAATTCACACACAAATACTTCACAGCTCACAGACCGCAAGCAGTTTGTAAATCAAGATATATTTGTGTGTATATCAGAAATACATTTCTGAATCTTGTCCTGTGCATTTCTGAATCTTGTGTGCATTTGTAAATTTTGTTTGCATTTCTGAATTGTGTGTGCATTTATGAATTTTGTATGCATTTGTGAATTTTCTGTGCTTTTAAAATTTCTGTGTGAATTTGTAAATTTGTATATTTTTTATAATTTATAAAGCACTACTAAAGCTCCCATTTAGTAACAATACTAATTTCAATACTAGCCAAAGCATGATTGGCTGTTATGGAATGTGATTAGTGAACAAATCACCAAACAGGATGTTGCATTGGACCATTTTCCAGAAACCCCAATCACGCTCAATATCAATGTTTTGTAAAGTTGAATCTATGGTACAGTCAAAGTTAGGGAAATGTTGTAGTTGTGGCAAATAAACTGCAACTTAATAAAAAAAATTAAAAAAAACACAAGCAAATTAAGAAAACATCTTCATTAATTCGACAACACGTGCAGCACTTAGCAAACACGCTGCAAATACACACAACACAACCAAATACACAAACGATGAAGAAATGAAAAGCACACAAACCCCGAAAACAAATGCAACGGAAAAACGCTGCATCCAGTTTACACAACAGAAGGCCAGGTTATGTCAGAGAGTGGATATTTTGTTTTTCTAATTGTTTATTAGATTTTTAATAAGTGTTCGACTTTTCCGTAACATATATGGGCTTTTAACCAGTGTTAGCTAGCAAGCTCTTGTAGAAGTCAGTCTCTATCACGGTAGTTATGTAAACCTGTTGCTCTTTTAAAATACTCTAAAAGACTAGGGCCAAACGTAAAATGAATATGCACCTTTTTATGTCGTTTTTTTACTACACTTTCTTCCCGTTTCCAAAACAAACCTCTCATCTGCTCTCTCTCTCTCTCTCTCTCTCTCTCTCTCTCTCTCTCTCTCTCTCTCTCTCTCTCTCTCTCTCTCTCTCTCTCTCTCTCTCTCTCTCTCTCTCTCTCCCCCCCTCTTCTTGTTGTGAATTGTATGTTTTGTATGTTTAAAAAAAAACATAAAAATTGTTAATCACAAAAAAAATTGTTAACTTGCTATACATGCCCTTTAAAAGGCAAACGCATCTCCACTACGGGTTTTTCATTTTCTTTTGAAGAAATATTCAGTAGCAATCTATAACAAAATGATATGCTTATTCTACCTGAACTGTAAAAACTCTAAATAAACTATAAAAATATTCAATTAAATGAATCATTTTTTATTTTCTTTGGTATTTTTGTCATAAACAGATATGCATTGATTATTTCTGGGTGATATATATGTTGATGTTGTGCAATGTCAAGTCTCTATTCGCTCATGTGACGATACGCTAGCTAGGATCTCTCATACAAGCTGAGGACATCATCATCATCATCATCATCATCATCAAACATAGCGTGCACTGGGGCCCGTCGTATGCCACTGCTACACGGTAGGCTAAAATAGACCAGGTGTGAGAACATCCTTTGAAAATAAAGATTGTTACCTCACGTCAAACGACCGCATTCAGGGACACTGAAGGTAAAATCTGATGGTAGAAGATAATACATTACGGGCAAATGAATAGGCATTTTACAAGACAAATGAGACAATTCTAGCAAATGGGTAATGGCTCATTATATTGCCGGGTGATTATTCTTTGCAATTCAATTTCAGGGAATTCAGCCCAGAGAGTCATTACGCTGTTAGTTAGTCCTCCGTGTGCCATTGCACTGCCATGCATGATGAGAAAAATACCTAAATTCAATGGGGTGACCACAGGGTCAAACAGGGTCAACTCGGAGAGAAAAAATGTTCCGTGCCGCGTGCACCCACATCTCAGCGGCCTCGGCAGCATATTTGTCTGCGAGAGAGCCTAATGCATTGGAGTATATGTGGAAATTCAGTTAATGTTTTTTTTTTCATCTATTCCATTTGCCTTGCTAACTAGCTGAATAGCAAATCATCAATTCAACCTTGAGGCTGCCAACTTGCAGTATTTAGCATACGCTAATGACCAGCTGGAGTGAGACATGACCTCCAAGTAATGAAAGAAGGCTCGGTTGATTCAAAAACATATCCTTTCATTATCTTTGTGCGGAGTCGTTTTTAATTATGACCGCCAAAGAGAAGAGACGTCTTCACCTGAAGTCTAAATTCAGAGAAAGATGAGAAACAAAGGCATGGGATTTACGAAGCATGAGATTAAAGTCAAGTAAACATCCTTCAAGATAAGTATAAATATGTATACGCTGTTAGGCTGAAGGTTAATTTATTTATCTAAATTCCTTGAACTCCTTTTTCGTTTATATTGCATTGCAAATCTCATGGTTGGCAATGATGATTCTTCAAGGGTTTTACTGTGGCTATATTTTAAACTAACTCGTCAAAAAGAGAATATCTGGCTCTAAAGCTGTCAAAGGGGAGGACAACATTGAGCTAAACTACATAATTTCAGCAGGAGTACGTGATGGGTTTATGATGTATGGATAATAGAGTGAGTGTTACTTGTAAAGCAATGAACCGGAAACGTGTTTCTCCGCTTTGAAAATGCATGGAAAGATCTAAAGCCTGCCTGCAGATGCCACTGCTTTGTTCTAAACTATCTTCCTTTTGAGTTTCCAGGATTCTATTATTTCTGTTTAAAGAAGCTCAATGACAAAACTTTCCAAATAGACACGAAAAAATTAGGTTTCCCACAAAGCTATGGTCGGTCTTCAGTCTTCCAAATATAAACACGACTTTTGTTTTAATCGGTGTATGATGACATAAGCTATGATTATGTTTATATACCTATCTTTGACTGAGTACAGAGAGGTTATGTGCTCATAACACAAAACAACTAGATGGTAGGTAATACATCTGATTTCATATACTGCTTTAGTAAAAAAAAATATTTCCTGGCTGACTATGGGAGCAGCAGGATGTAAAAAACGAAAATGAATGTTGCTAGTCTGGACATCTTACCGTGCCAAGGTTGCAATAAAGGTTTCCTAAATGCCACATTTGATGTCAGCTTACTAATCGATTGCGGGTTTTGTGTAGATTTGGACTTTTATTACATTTATTCTACTTTGTTTAAACGGCGAAGTGGAGGAAGCCTAGTGACGAGTCCATAGCAACCAGTTTGTGTGTTGAATGTTACCCAGAGTGCTTTGGTGAATGGTCTCAATGTTGTTTTATTTCATGTGAATACTAGTTTACTAGAGGAGTAATTTAGTATTTGAAGTAATGCAGTAATGCAGGAAGTGTGCATTTAGTTTCCATGCTTATTGTGTTTCCACAACTATGTTAGTGAGTATATCTACTGAAATGGCCCCCACACCATAACAGAGGAGTGGGATGCGTCAGATGAGAAAGTCACGTATGTCATTGCTGTAAAAAAACAAAGGGAATCTTTATATCTTTGCCAAGCACAAACCGGAGGGGTATTGCACAAAACCAGGATAAGGGATTAAGCCGGGATATTCAGGTTATCCTGGATGAATTTAGCTTTGACTTGATTGCACAAAAGCAGGTTGAATTAAGCCCAGCCAAATAACCATGGCGATTTATTCTTTGCAGCTAGCCTGGCGGGGGGAGGCAGGGGGATCCTCCCACACCGTGCAGCGGACTCTAAAAGGAGACTTTTAGCATCAATAACGACGACAATGGCACCTGATCAAACATCCTTTTTTACCAAATGGGAGTGAGAATGTGTTGGAATGCCACAAAGCTTCTTAATCATTTTATTTTGGTGCTGTCACTCGTCATCTTGGAGCTTGGGAGTGAGAAAAAAAAACATGAATAATAATAGGCTACATTGTTTTACAGATATCTTACAGTGTGTATTGAAGTCACTTCTTTTTCTAGTTTTTGTCCAGTCATGCTTGTTCTGTATGAACATCAATTGTAGAAAGATATTTAGAAATTTGTGCATATGGTTGTAAAACATATTCTCGCATTATGAATAAGCTTTGAAATTAAGCCTAGAAACGTTCTCTGGTTTATTGGCATTTTTAAACACAATCACAATCCACGGTGCTGCTACAAAATAGCCTCAGGAAGGAACATGTTTGACAAAGTAGTTTTAGTCATGCAACAGAAAACTCTGATTGGACAGATAGTCTAGCTAGCTGTCTGGATTTACCCTGCAGAGATCTGAGGAGCAGTTAACCATAGTCCTCACAAATCCACCGGAGGTTAGAACGCCAACACAAAGGAAGAGGAAGGGGACGGACATCCGGCCGAAAAGAAGGACATCAGGCAGAATTTCCGGCTGCAACAGAGTAATCCTGGAAGCAAACCCTCATGGATATAAACTAGGTTTGGGGGGACTGGTTTGAAAATCCTGGCTAAGGCCCTGCCACAGTCTGCATGTCAAGGCATCACAGCCGATACCATATGTGTATCTGTGCTGTCTCAAGATGGAAACCAAGCTGGAACTGAACAAATCCAACACAACTGTTAAATTATTTTATTCTTTATTACCACAGGATGTGAAATGTATGACGACAGTTTCTAATTGTGTAGGGAATATGCAGATTATCTCCTAAGAGTGTTAAATACCTGGAAATCAAGTTGAGCTAAATGACAATTGGCAAGGCTCCTCAAGTGTAATACCCCCGGATCAGACTGAATTAAAAGGGGATTTTCCCACAACGCTCCGTGAAGGAATTCTTCACATCGCCACTTTCATCTGTGTCTGTGTGTACAGTCTGCTCTACCGTCGAAGCGTTAAACCGAGGCAATATCCTCCGAATGGAGGAGCACTTTCCCAGACTGAGGGACAGACGTTGCCGGCTTTGTCTCGCCTTTAAGCCAAGAATGCTAATTGGGCTATTTAAAGGCTGTCCATCCCTGGCACAAAAAGAAAACAGTCACATATTTAAGCTGCTCCCTGGTTCACTATATCATGTGTCTGAGGGAAAAAACATAATGTATATTGATCACATACTAAGGCTGCTCTATTATGGATGTAATCATAATCACAATTATTTTGGCCAATACTCAATCATTGTTATTTAACACAATTACTCATTGATTTTTTTTGGAAAGATGTTGCAGTTATTGAAGGGAAAACACTTTGAACTGGGAAATTTCGCTAAATATAGGGCTGGGCAATATATCAATGTAAATGGATATTGTGATATGAGACTAGGTATCGTGTTAGATTTTGGATATCTTAATATCATAATACGACATAAGTGCTGCATTACAGTAAAGTGATGTCATTTTCTGAACTTACCACTGTTCTAGCTGTTCTGTTATTTGCCTTTATGTCCACATAAATGATGATCATTTATCAAGAATCTTTTTGAAATTTTTTTTGAAAGCACCAATGGATACAATATTATAATACAATATTGTTGCAATATCGAGATATTTGGTCAAAAATATTGTGATATTTGATTTTCTCCTCATGGCCCAGCCCTACCTTAAAGCTTTAATGCATAACTTTTTTGATTTTATTGGACGTCCGTTACATTCAAGTAGAGATGGTCCAATACTGATACCAGTATTGGTATCGGCGCCGATACTGCCTAAAATGCTGGTATCGGTATCGGGAAGTACTGGAGTTTATGCACCAATCCGATACCACGTAATAAAGCCCTAAAGAAAATCTACGTTAAAGTAGTTTATTTATGTTCTGTTTCCATTATAACTGACTTGAACTAACTTCATAATAACAGAAAGTTCTATGGCATTCATTGTTTGTATTTGTTCATGTTTCACAAAGAGTTTAACCTGAGCCAGACCGACAACAAAGATAGAAATCATATCACATCCATACAGGGATAGTAGTATACAGCTGTTAAAACATAATAAAATATATCTGGTATCGGATCGGTACTTGGTATCAACCGATACGCAAGTTCAAGTATCGGAATCGGTATCGGGAAGCAAAAAATGGTATCGGACCATCTCTACATTCAAGCCGTTGCCAAATGAGTTGCTACAAAGCTAATTAAGACTATCAGCTCCACACAACTCTCTCTGGATTTCTCATTATGACATGTTATTATGTTCAGAAGATTGTGGCGTCCGGTGACTTTCCCGCAGAGAAACTCGAGTGAAGATAATGACCTCTTCAGAAGAGTCCATCATGTTTTTTTAAGCCTCCGGTTCCTCCTTGGCTACTAGCTACTGTGTGGAGGAGGGGAGGGGCGTTTGTGTCATTTGGACGCGCCGACAGTTTTGTTGTCATTACTTAGAATTCCTCATGGGGGAGACAGAAACTACACACTATAGCTTTAATGCTTTTTACCATTTGAACTTTTTTTTTTTTCTCATTCAGAACACAAGACAAAATAAGACGGGATGTGCAAAATAATTGTTTTTCTCAATTTACATTGTTTTTTGTGATCGCTGAGGAGCCAAAATCAAAATCGCGATCAACAAAAATGCGATTGATTGCACAGCCCTATCACATTCAGGATGACAGACAAGTCACCTGTGGAATGTTGACTCCAGTGGTTTGACTTTTTTTGTTCCTTGTGATAAGAAGTATGACCGATCTATGTGAATTTTCCCTTAAAGGTTTTATCCAGTATTGCAATTCTTTCATCTGATAATGAATTGATGGATGCCATATAACATGACACATAATAAATAATTTGACATTAGCTGAAAACAAGTGCTAGATTTATGAGATGCACGCCTTCCAACTCGCATCAGGCTGCACGCAGTTAAAGACACAACACAATGTTAGAGGAAACACTCTCACTGGGGGTCCATGGTACAATTAATGAAGTGATGACATTATATATTTATTTACAAGTCATTAAAATCAGCGCCCGGAGGAGTCACATCCTGTCTCTGCCAAGGCTCTCTAAGGAGCATTCATTTTGTTGGGTCTGAATAACAAAGAGAAAAATTAAAAGCTGGCATCGAAAGCCCTCAAGCTTAACACACACAAAGCTTCAAGTTTGCACTGTTGATGGAGAAGCTTTAAGCACGGAGAGGGAATTTTGTGACTGAATGTTTATAGATTTAATTAAATTACAAGACGAGACCAAAAAAAAAAAAAAAAAAGCCCAAAGGCAAAGCACTATGGTGTTTAACAGAAGCCGGCTATGGCTATTGTTTGGAGTGAACAATCAGCTGGAATTTCTTTATATTCTGCATAATATGCTGACTGGTAATGGTATCAATGGTTTATTAAGTAATGGCTGCACTGAAGAACAATTCTCAATAATGTGATCTGGGAAAAGAAATAGCAAGCATAAGAGAAACAGAGAAGAGGTGTGTGTGTGTGTGTGTGTGTGTGTGTGTGTGTGTGTGTGTGTGTGTGTGTGTGTGTGTGTGTGTGTGTGTGTGTGTGTGTGTGTGTGTGTGTGTGTGTGTGTGTGTGTGTGTGCGCGCGCAGCGGTATAGTCTAGTTTTTTGTAAAGAGTATTCTGTAATTTAAAGTTCTCATATTATGCTCATTTTCAGGTTCATAATTGTATTTATAGGTTGTACCAGAATAGGTTTATGTGGTTTAGCCTAATTTTCAGAAAACAACATATTTTTGTTGTACTGCACATTGCTGCAGCTCCTCTTTTCACCCTTACCTAGGTAAGGACTACTAGCCAGTCAGAAGCAGAGTATGAGGGCGTGCCCTGACAGTACCTAGGTAAGGACTACTAGCCAGTCAGAAGCAGAGTGTGAGTGCATGCCCTGACAGTACCTAGGTAAGGACTACTAGCCAGTCAGAAGCAGAGCATGAGGGCGTGCTACGCTAGCAGCTAGGTGAGCATTATAATATGTGTTCCAAAGTGACCATGTTTGTCTCTGAAGTAAAGGCTGGACTACAATAGAGCTGTTTGGAGCAGTTTGGGAACAGTGTTTTCTGTTGGAGATGGTAAGTCCCTTTGGGGGGACTTTGAGCTTTTTCACTTTGTAAACCTATAACGTGCACAAAAAATATATATAACACAATAAAGGAAAGGGCAAAAACAAAATACCATAATATGAGCTCTTTAAAAAAACGTGTTGCTATGTTTTGTGGCTGTTTAACATGACCCAGGTGTTCTTTAATTGATGTACAGTACGTGCGTGTGTGTGTGTGTGTGTGTGTGTGTGTGTGTGTGTGTGTGTGTGTGTGTGTGTGTGTGTTTGTGTTTCTCTGTGAGTAGTAGGTGTGCAAACCCCCCATTTCCACCCCCTCCCCCCTGCCTGTCTCCTAACCCAGAGGTGATGAACTGGCATGGGCAGACTGCACTCATCAAGTTATGTCATCATTTAGTCTCATCAATTAATCCGGTGACATAACATGCATGCCCTCCGTCTCTACGGAGACCTCATTCTCACTGTGCCCTTGCCCATTGTGGCCCCCTGACAAACACAAAGTGTAGCCAGGCCCTGATATTGCCACGCGGAAGGTCGCGCTAAGCCAAGTACCGATGCTTTTCACATCTTACAACGTATGTCAAATGTGTTTTTATTGAAGCATGTTCAGTAGAAACACAGATGCATTACAGTGGCTTCCTCTCTCTGTGACAAAACCACGAAAAAGAGGGAGAACTGAGAACACAAATGCACACATAACTATCCAGACTAACATGGTCCACAAACAAGTGCTAGTACTTACATAGACATCAGGATGGAAATAAGAGAAATAGAGGGAAAATGAGGGGAAAAGAAGGATAAATGAATAAATAATAATAACCAATATTCCAGACGATATGTGCTAAATTTGAGTTGATATGTTCACTTTTTCATTAAAAAAAAGCATGAAATTGGATAACATTTTCAGAAAGGGAGCCGTTGCAAATACGCCCTTTTACTTTCTGCCATAACCAAATTTTGTCTTTTGCATCATACTGTATCTCCCGAACCAAACGTAATAACACAGAATAGGTGAAGTCTACCCATATGTTTTGATGACCAGTGATTACAATGATACCAAACACAACATCATAAACTGTTCAGGTAAATAGTTAATGGCGCGTTAAGTGACATGAGAATGAAATCGCAGCATCTGAGAACCTAGGCTAGACCTCTATAATATCATGTCTGTTGCATGTATGTTGTGATGAATTTTAAATGCGTAATAAATGTGTTCATTCTTTGTTATGTTTGGTTCAGGAGATATGATGCAAAACACATCATTCGTTTATGGCAGTAAGTAAAACGCCCGCCACGGGGTGTTTTGGCGATGGCTCCCTATCCGAAAATGTTCAGAACCCAACACTGTACAAATGTAATGAATTCCAAAATCATTTTCACATATCATCTGGACTGAAAAAAATACAACAGCTCTGCACCAGAGTGCTGCTTCAGAAACATCGGGTTTTTTCACTGGAAGCCCAACATGACGAGGTTGAAATGAAGTTTGGGGAAACTAGTAGTCTATATCGACGATGTTTCATTTGCGGGATTGTTCAGGTGCCACCAGAAACTCCACCAGATGTCACGCATTTCAGCCGGATGTCCGTCCCCTTCTTCTTCCTTTGTGTTGGCGTTCTAACCTCCGGTGGATTTGTGAGGACTATGGTTAACTGCTCCTCAGATCTCTGCAGGGTAAATCCAGACAGCTAGCTAGACTATCTGTCCAATCTGAGTTTTCTGTTGCACAACTAAAACTACTTTTGAACGTACTCATGTTCCACCAAAACAAGTTCCTTCCTGAGACTATTTAGCAGAGGCACCGTGGCTCCGTCCTGCGCTTACCGCCACCCTACATGATTGTGATTGGTTTAAAGAAATGCCAATAAACCAGGGAATGTTTCTCTCCCATCCAGGAATGCTGTGTGGACTAGACAGACCTTCTTACACAGCGCTGTGGAGGAAGGTCAGGCAATGTAAGATATACCCCAAACCACCCCCTTTCTCTTTCTAAAATTCTAACTAGTTGAATGTCAAAAACGTTACCTGATAACGGTGTCTAGTTTCTTTTTAGCATCTAACATCACACTTTCAGTCACTATGACCACTACTACGGTCAGAAACATTGTGCCAAAATATGAACAACAACGTCGCTGTCAACGGGCTTATCTGCTAATGTTAGCTACCGATCATTAGCTTGAAACCATCTAGCAAATAAACGGTACCGTAGGGTGCCGTTACCTGAAACCGGTGATTTAACGTCACCGCTCATTTTACACACAGTAAAACTACTTTTGAACGTACACATGTTCCACCAAAACAAGTTCCTTACTGAGACTATGTAGCAGAGACACTGTGGCTCCGTCTGGCGCTTAGCACCGCCCAAGACGATTCTGATTGGTTTAAAGAAATGCCAATAAACCAGAGCACGTTTTTCTCCCATCCCGGAATGCTGTGTGGACTAGCCAGACCTTCCTTTGCAGTGCTGTGGAGGAGGGTCTGGCTATGCAAGACCAGGAAACTAGTAACAGAGGGCTGGATCTTTTTCTGCTCTGGATGGGTTCCTACTCTGTGCAAGTAATAATAATAATAATAATAATAATAATAATAATAATAATAATAGTACATTTTATTTATGGGCACCTTTCACAGCACTCAAGGACACCTTACAGTTAAAACAAGCAAAAATACAGTTAAAAAGGCAAACATTTAAAAGTGGAACATTTAGAATAGATTTTTCAGTCATGCTACATTTGCTAACACGCTCCAAGATCCACAAATTTGCATCAGCCAAACACTACAACGCTATGACACCAAAAACGATGTGAATTATTTTGGTTGTTTGTCTTTGTGAGAAGTGAACACATCCTCAACAAATCCACCTGCTGCACGACACGCACATAATGAATAAAAAGGCATGAAGCCTGAAACAGATTGGAAATGGACCAGAATCATAATATGATGATGAAAAGCTTTGAGGCTAGAATTAGATAGTAAATACAAAATCTCCTCTGCTTCATGCATATTTACTGTGAGGAATATCATTTAGAAAACAGGTGATATTACTACAGGTATGGAAAGAGAACTAGAATATGTACTCAAGTAAAAGTACTGTTACTTTAAATACATTTTAAAAAGTATTATAAAAAAAAAATGTACTTAGATAGCAATAAAAAGTAGGCCACTTAAAATGATGTTAAAAAACAGCAGTTTCTTCTCTGCTGATGTATCTCATTTCTTTTGTTCCATTCTCACAGTTTATCAGGACTTTGTCATGTGGTTTTTGATCTGACTCTTTAACAGATGCAACCTGAAATGTAGCAAAGTACAACACCTGTGAAAAAAAGTACTTAAAGGGTAACTAAATTTTTTTTTCAACCTGGACTTGTATTTACCTTCACTAAAGTGCTTGTTTTGCCACAGACTGACTCAGATTAATATTCTAAGTGTCTGACAACATTATGGAAAGGATCCCTTCAGAGATAGACCTTTAAAACCTCTTTGAGATCTTTCTGTTTAACCAGAAACAGCTCTGACCCTCCAGACTCCATTTAATTTTAGCGTGTATAGAGTCAACATATTTTCACATGTAAATCAGTAAACTATGTGTTTATTTCAACTAAAATTAGAGTTGTGATGGTTGGAAAAGTGGAAAGACCACCCAAAATGGCTTTTCATAGTTTTATTTGGTTTCTGTCGACTTTGAATGAAGTGTATTATAAGATGCTAAAATATCTGTTTATTTACATGGAGTCTTGATGTTTTTATATTTAAAAAAAAAAAGGATCTTACTCTTTAACAGAAAGGTCAACCTCCTTAGAAATCCTTTCCATAATGTTGTCAGACACTTAGAATATTAATCAAAATGAGCACTTTAGTGAAGGTAAATACAAGCTGGACCAATGTCATATATTGTTGTTCCCATCAGTCACTTAGACACAAAAACATAGGGAAATAGGGTCCAGGTTTTTTTCAACAACATTTTTTCAATGCAACTCTTTCCACAGTAACGTAAGTAAATGTAAATAGTTACTTCCACCCAATTACCCAGTTACTTCCTGACAATATTTTGTTGAGACATTGCCTAGGACAACATCTTGTAAAAGCATGTGCAGTTTATGCTTTTCTCTCAATTCCTCTCAAACAAAACACAGGCCTACCCGTGTTTTCTAATATTAGTTTGACCCGTCACCCTTACGCAGCTCTCGGAGGGCCAGTGGCCAGGTGTTGCAGGGGTTACTGGGTCAACTTGATGCTGGAGGGCACAGCAGTGAGTGGGAGCCAAGAAAGAAATAGGTCAATGGTGGGAGAGGATGGCAAATTGAAAATGACACTGAACCCCCAGTGGAGCAGGAGAACATGGGGAAACATGGATTCACTGTATAATTTATGGAGTATCTCTTTAGTAGCCATTCCAAAAATGTACAAAAAGTGACATATCGGTTCCTGTCTTGATAAACAAAAAGTTGCATTTTGTATTTGGTTAAGAGTGGAGATGTAACATTAGCTGGTTGTTGTGGGCGGTTTGGCAGGTGAGAAAATGTATGTGTGGGAATGTCAAATAGCCTAGCAACATGTAAGCTGACAGTCATTAATTCAAACTGTTGTATCATTTTCTTCATTTGGCCCCCAACACTTATGAAGTAAAAGTGGAAAGATAAAGGTAGAGAGCAAATTACTGAGCCAGACAGAGAAAGACATCATGAGGGAGACGGAGGGGTGTGTGTGTGTGTGTGTGTGTGTGTGTGTGTGTGTGGGGGGGGGTGTATAATTACCGCTACAGTTCAAAACAAGCTCTCTCCCGCTGAGTTCTTCCCTTCCCGTGCGCCATCAGCCACATGCTCTGTCACATGGCAGCCCGCCATTCGGCAGCCCGCCATTCGGCAGCCCGCGTTATGCATGGCGTCCTCAGCACCCCAGATTGCGGCGGATCACCCTCTCACCCTGTAATTAGCACTCAAGTCCAGTAGCCCCAATCAAAGCACTGTTCTCGCTGTTACAGGAAGCTGTGCTGGAACGTAACTAAGTACATTTACTCAAGTACTATACTTAAGTATAAATTTGAGTTACTTGAGTCTTTTCTTTCCATGTCACTTTCTACTTCTACTCCGCTGCATTTCAGAGAGAAATATTGTACTTTTTACTCCACTACATTCATCTTCATCAGCTTTACTTACTTTACAAATTAGGATTTTTGCAAACAAAACACATGTAGTTTATAAAATACAATGTTTTATTATAAATTAAACAACCCAACAATATAACGGCCTACAAGTTTCTAAAATGTGAGGATTATTCTGCAAGTACTTTAACTTTTAATACTTTAGGTACATTTTCCAGGTGATACTTACATAATTTAACTTAAGTAAAATTTTCAATGCAGGACTTTTACTTGTAAGAGAGTATTTTTTACAGTGTGCTATTAGTATAAGTAAAGGATCTGAATTCTTGTTCCACCACTGACAGGAAATGCAAAGTTACTGATTCCTTAGCACGCAAATGTACCTTGTATGATTTCTGTATGTAATACTGACACATACAGTATTTGTCATCATTCTTTAAAAAAGGACATGTTTGCTAGTTTCTTATTACAATTAACACTTGAAATGCCACTTGCAGATTCCAAGTACAAAATGTAAACATTACCATGGTGTTTCATATTAACCTCTGTTCTAAAGATTTCATCAAACGTTCTACGTTTTTCTTTTTAAAGGTCCCATGGCATGAAAATTTCACTTGAGTTTGTTAACATTAATATGCGTTCCCCCAGCCTGTCTATGTTCCCCCAGTAGCTAGAAATGGTGATAGGTGTAAACCGAGCCCTGGGTATCCTGCTCTGCCTTTGAGAAAATGAAAGCTCAGATGGACCAATCAGGAATCTTCTCCTTATGAGGTCATAAGGAGCAAGGTTAACTCCCCTTTCTCTGCTTTGCCCGCCCAGAGAATTTGGCCCACCTATGAGAGAGTGGCAGTTGGTCAAGGCCACACCCCCACTCTCCACCTTGCCCCCCCCTCTCCTCCTCAATAGCATTGAAAGCTACAGACACAGAAATGGCACATCCTAAGGAAAGCTCATTGTGGGACTGGCTCTAGTGGCTGGAATTCTGTACCAAGGCTGGATTTTGGGAAAGAAACTTCAGATACAGTATTAGGGGACCACTAAGGTGTATATAAAAGAGACTTCAGATACAGTATTAGGGGACCACTAAGGTCTATATAAAAGAGACTTCAGATACAGTATTAGGGGACCACTAAGGTCTATATAAAAGAGACTTCAGATACAGTATTAGGGGACCACTAAGGTCTATATAAAAGAGACTTCAGATACAGTATTAGGGGACCACTAAGGTCTACACTCTTAGAAGAGATGTGTTAAAAAATGACACACAAAAACGTGTTGTTACACATTTAACACATTGTGTGTGGATTTCTACATAATAGTGTAAAACATGTGTAAATAATGTGTAAAAAGGCTTAACACAGTTGATGTGTTGGACAGTGAATCTGAATTCTGCCCAGCAACAGCGTCATCCTTTTTTCGCGGTCATCCATATTCGCGCCACAGTGAGTCGCTAAAGAAAACTGCCACAGTCCTCTCCAAGGAGAAGGGTTAGGATGGAGACTCCAAACTCCACGGTAAGCACTATTTTATCTTAACATAATGCAAATATCTCGACGTTTTCGAGCGTCTGGAAGTTGGTGATCATCTGACAAACACGATATTTTTGAGTTATCTGGCAATGTCAGGGTTTAAAGAATTTAGAGCCGTTAGATCTAGCTAGCTAACATTAGTTAACATCACATTAGCTAGCTAGCCGCAACTATCGTACATTAATTTAAAATCAAAATATCAGTGCTGTAACTTTAATAATCTGTAGCCACAGTATTTAACGTCTTAGGTCGGTTGCTGGAAGTTAACTGACGGTTACCGAACGTTAACGTTATTACCCGTTATTCCTGAACGTTACCGGAGCCTTCATACTTGGCTCTCATATCGGTTTTATTTTTGCCTTAAATGGTACAGTAATCTCAACTGGGAATATAGCTAAAGCTGGAGACTTGTCATCGAACCAAAATGTAAAGGTAAATTTGCCATGTAGCTATATAATCTGCCAACTAACGTTAAATCATAAAAAGATAAACGTTAGTCTTATTCAGGGGCCGTCTAATGACTGGCGATACCAAACTTCCATTGGGATTTTGAAGTTTATTTTTACCCGGCTAATTACCAAAAATGACACCATGTATAACTAATTTTGAGACATTTTAGTAAGACAGTGCTTTGCTTCTGTTAAGTCGGCATGAAATCTGGTAAACGGGGATCGGAGTACCAACGGTCGAAAAACGTCAATAATTAGACGGTGACAGATTTGTAGCCTCTGAGCTCAAGACCGCTCCTCGCTTTTCTGCTCCTCTTACTGTTGTGAAATCATGTTAGAAATTTTAAGTAAAGCATTAAAGCTGTTTATTTATGAAAATTAAAGGGGGGGGGAGGTTACTGCCCCCCCACACAAGTAACGTTAGACCATATTTATATGTGTGTGTGTGTGTGTGTGTGTGTGTGTGTGTGTGTGTGTGCGCATCTGTCTCTTTGTGTGCGTGTGCATTTGTGTCTGTGTGTGTGCATTTGTGTCTTGTGTGTGTGTGTGTGTGTGTGTGTGTGTGTGTGTGTGTGTGTGTGTGTGTGTGTGTGTGTGTGTGTGTGTGTGTGTGTGTGTGTGTGAGTGAGAGAGAGAGAGTGAATGAGGGTCTGACTAGTCCGATTTCACAGCTTTTTTCACCTGTCCAGATTGGACCAGGTCCACTATACCTAGACTTGTCAAATCGGCACTATCATGGTTTTGATTCTGGACCTGGTCCAATATGGGCAATGTGATAAAAGCAGTGAAATCTCAGTTTTTTCATTTTCATAAATACAATAAAGCTTTCACAAATGTGAAATGGGTTTCAGCTTTAATGGTTTACCTAAAATGTCTAACATGATATCACAACAGTATCCTAAGAGGTGCAGTGCAGAAAACCGTGGAGTGAAATGTAAGTTACATTTCCCTTAAATGGCGAATCAGAGGCTGCGAATCTTATATATTTAATCACATTTGACTTTGCAATTAGTACAATTATCAATATCACAATCAATTAGATTTGTACTTTAATTTTTTTCATTTTTGCAGGAAGGGAGACATGGGGCATGAGGAATCTGTGAAAGTTCTTGCAACTACTTTTAAGAATGGAAATGAATTGAAAAGAAAAATTTACAGTGTCCAAAGCACAACAGAGCTTCTGGAAAAAACAAGTGAATTGGGATTTGTCCTTGACCGGATTTTAAAATTTAACACAGATTTCCAAGAGTTTACTGATGTTGACAGTAGTGTGCAGATAAGTAACCTTGACAGATTCCAAGTGCACTTTTCAGAAGCATCCCATCTTCAAACTGTCCCAAGAGAAGTCTGTCAAACGCAGGTACATTTTTACCATAATTTATTTTGGATCATGTGTATAGCTAGTCAAATTGTGTTTCAGAAGAGTCAGACAGACTACAGAGAAGACAGAGAGTCTTAACTTTCTGCTCTGCTCTTAATTATCTTTTCAGCCTACACAGGAGCCGGATCAGCAGGCTGGTCTGAGGCCTCTGCTTGAAATGAAAGTTCCAGAAATATTTGATGAACTCCAAACTAAGGCCATTGTTACAGAGAAGACCCGAATGAAACTCATTAAAGTTTGCATCTCTGACTTAGTGGAGAAGCATGGATTGTAAGTACAGTATATGAACATGAACTATATATTATTTTTGTATCTTATAAGAATGGTTATACGAATAAGCCCACTTGTCATGATTGGACTATTTTAAAATGTACAGCATATGTGCATTGAATGTAATTGTGAATGTCGTAAGTGTATACATTACAATGGGGGGATAAAGTATACAGACATTCTCATTTGCTTGATACAGGGCACATTTTTTGTTAACAGTTGCTTTTTCATCACACATTTGACAGTAAGGACTTGTCATGTCATTTTTAAAAGAAGAGAAAAAAGGTCTCATGAGTTGTTGTCTGTTTGTTTGTTTGTTCCACTAGTTATCCGTCCACTATTGAAAAGGTGGTTCTTGCAAAGAACATCATCACCATCTTCCCATCGCTTAAAGTCCAAATTGATGGCAGAGGAGAAGGCTTTGTGAGTATAAAGTTGCTTAGTTGAAAAGTGGGTAGAGCTAGCTATGGGTGTGCAATGCTTAAATATTGAAACAGGGAAATAATCAAGAATGTTATAAAACACATTGGATGATCAGTTCTACTTCCATTCAATGATATTCTGTAACTGTAATAATTATTTAAAGGAGCAATATGTACCGTATTTTCCAGACTATAAGTCGCTCCGGAGTATAAGTCGCATCAGTCAAAAAATGCGTCATGAAGAGGAAAAAAACATATATAAGTCGCACTGGACTATAAGTCGCATTTATTTAGAAATTAATTTCACAAAATCCAAGACCAAAAACAGCCTTTTTTCATCTGTCAACTACACAATAGCACACAGAACAACTACCAGGGCGTGGAGACGTAACTGCACCGTGACAAGCACATTGAATCGCGATAAGCCGATTAGCTTTCTTTGTTTTCTATATTGCAGTAAGAGTTACCTTTTCTCCAGTCCCTCACAAGTTTCTCTCTCACTCCAAACTTTCTTTCTGCTGCTCGATTACTGTTTTAGGCTGCACAGAGATATCGGCAGCGCACAGGGGCTCTGCAGCCTGCGTAAAGTCACTGTTTCTGGGTTAGTGGACAACCAAAGGCCGCTGCCCTGACTGAGCTCTGCGGGGCTCGGCGGGCCACTGCCCGTCCACTAACCCAGAAACAGTGACTTTACGCCGGCCGCAGAGCCCTGTGCGCTGCCGATATCTCTGTGCCCGAGGAGCAGTGCTTCGGCTGTAGTCTACTTCCACCAAATATAGTCCCAGTCAATATCTGCCTAGGAAATCATCTAGTCTTAATCTGCATTGCTATTTTTATTTGAACACGCAGGCCACAAGAAGTAATGAGGTTTTGTTGATGTTGTTGTTGGGGTCACTTTTACTCGCGACATGCTACACGGTCACTATAGATTCCATTCATTACGCTAAGCTAAGCTAGCAGCGGTGCCGCTGGACTAAGACAATGCATGCACCGAGACAAAAATGCATTTAAATATAGAGGAGACGGTGAATAACCCTATTTCATCAAACGGTGGCGTATTCCTTTAAATCATAAAATGACCACAATATGTCATCAGATATTAAGGAAACATGCTAGGTTGAAATACTTTCTTTTCTGACAACAATGCTAAAGCCAGTATTTTCCGTTTTGAAATTTCCATTCCGGTCCGAAAATTATTTGATATGTCTTTTTCCCATCTTAAATCTCAGGAGCATTTCTTCGATCCAGCATCACACTCTGGGTTTTTGGAGATGAGACTTGCAATATCCGCCGGAAGCTAGAGGAAGGCCAGCGGCGTTACAGTAGACACAAGAGGTGCCGAGATGTTGAAGAGATGTCAAGTTCTGTGCAGGATGAAGGGGACGGCAGCGAAGTCAGAGAGTTCATCAACCTGATGAAAAGGCTGAGGCCTTCTGCAGAAAACATGTCCTCAATCAAATCAGCGATGCAGAAAACATTCACCTGGCGCAGATCGTGGATATCCAAACATTCCCCACCATGGAGGAAATCTTGCAAGAGTATCCACGCTTCTTGGATATACCAACACTGGTAGGTGTCTTTTGTACCCCTTGCTTAAACCGGAATGCAGCAATCAAACTTATGTGTACATGTAGATTAAAAGCAATTATAAACAAGTACCGTGTTTTCCGGACTATAAGTCGCACTTTTTTTCCTACTTTGGCTGGTCCTGCGACTTATAGTCAGGTGCGACTTATATATCAAAATATATATAATTTAACATGTTTTTAAATGTTAATTCATACTGAAAACATTACCTACAGCCGCGAGAGGGCGCTCTAGGCTTGTGACAACTAGAACGCTGCTCCTAAAGACAACTGAGAAAGAAAAGAGACAAACTGCAGGTAGTAAAATATGCAGCCCCGAAAACGGTAATCGAGCAGCAGAAAGAAAGTTTGAGATGAGGGAGAAACTTATGAGGGAGACTGGTGAAAAGGTGACTCTTACTGCAATGAAGAAAACAAAGAAAGCTAATCGGCTAATCGTGGGCTGAAAGATGGCCAGAGCTGGAGGAAGGAGTCTGGAGGGGCTCGTTCACGGTGCAGCTTCGTCTCCACGCCTTTTAATACCTCCATGCTCCACGCCCTGCTAGCTAGTTGTTCTGGTGCTATTGTATAGTTCAATAACTGTTAATGTGTTACGTTAACATACCGGACACCTACCGTATTCAGCGTATTGTTCTGTGTGCTATTGTGTAGTTGAATAACTCTTGTATTTATAATCTAAATAAATGCGACTTATAGTTCAGTGCGACTTATAGTCCGAAAAATACGGTAATGATAAATTGAAGAGGCTTATATATTATGTGTCTCTGTCCACTGCAACCACCCAGCTTGATACAGAGTTTGGTAAAATGCATCAAGGAAAGGGGGACCTGTTCCTAAGGCGGTGGGAGGCCAGCATCATGCCGAAGCTGAAAGCTGTTGCCGCCAGGGAGAAGGGTGATGTTGCATCTCTTGTTGAAGGGATGGAAGACCAAACTGATGGTATTTTTGTTACATTTAATTTCTTCAATTTTTCCACAAAATTATTTAATATGCTTATGTTTACCTCTCTTCTTCCCCAACCACACCCACCCCGATTCTTGTTTGCAGATGAGAAGTGCTACATTATGTTGGTTGTCCTTACTCATCTCCTTCCACCAGTTGCAGCAAGCCGCTGTAGCGTCAAGTCTGCGATTACACAACTCGTTGATTTTGTGCCGGTATGTTTGATGGGAATCTTGAGTTAATGTTGATAATCCTCGACAGGGTGTCTGCACATCCTTAAATTGTCTTAAATTCAATTTTATGATTATTAGGCCTTAAAAGTCATTATAGTCCACATTTCTGATTTAAATTTGTTTAAAGGAACACACCGACTTATTGGGATCTTATTCACCGTAACCCAAGTCGATACAGACCCTTCTCATCTCAGTGCGTGCTGTAACGCTGTCGGACGTCTCCAGCGGCATCAGGCCATCACATAACATGCAGGTGAATGGTTCCACCTAACCTACTGCTCCCAATAAGTGACAAAATAACACCAACAAGTTCCTATTTACATGTTGTGATTTATAGAGTCACAGCGTGTACAAAAAACAACGTACCATGAGACACAGCCATCTTCTAACTGTAAACAAACCGGGAACTATATTCATTCTGCTGCTTGGGCGGAGTGATTTGCTTTGCAGCAAGCCTGTCTCACTCCGCCCAAGCAGCAGAATGAATATAGTTCCTGTTCCTGAACATGTTGGTGTTATTTTGTCACTTATTGGGAGCAGTAGGTTAGGTGGAACCATTCACCTGCATGTTATGTGATGGCCTGATGCCGCTGGAGACGTCCGACAGCGTTACAGCACGCACTGAGATGAGAAGGGTCTGTATCGACTTGGGTTACGGTGAATAAGATAAAGTCCCAATAAGTCGGTGTGTTCCTTTAAGGAGAGTTATATGCACATTATGTAGGTGCAAGGCTATCAGAAAGCAGTTTGGAAAAAGCCATTTAAGTTTATTGACAACAATGTCATAAAACATATGTGGCTTGGAGTTAAGTGTGCAGGGGTAATCTTTTCTTTAATGTAAAATCTTTAAACTTACCACTGAACCTAATACAGACTTTATACTTGCACTTACCTGTTAGCAAAATTTAGATTAGCCTAACTCACTCTAATAACCATATTCCTACATAAAATCTACCGCTGCACAGGACCACATACTTACTTACTTTATACTTACCTGCTATGCTTAAATAAGAAAAAATGGATTATTCATATTTGGTTATTGAATATCTTGAGTTCTTAAAAGCATTAAATTGAATCAAAACATAGTTGTGAATATTTCCATTTCTGCCAATAGATCATCTATATCTAAACATTGTTCCTTTTAAAGAAGAAATTATTTGCATTAATATTTCCAAGAAAGATGGAAAAAAGCAGAGAGACAGACAATGCTGTGTCAGCATGCACACTAATAAAATATTAACATGTACAAAACTAATTATAAGGAGCTAGTTTGCGACATGTGCTGAACTTAACTTTACTTATTTCTATATTCTAATTTTAGGCAGGAAGTACCATTGCCTCCCTCTACAATACATCCCAGGATCCAGCACAGAGCACACAGCCACAACTAGTCTGCATTGGTCATCTAAGGGGAGGGTCACAGCAGTATGTCATTGTGGGCAAGTCTGACAAGATTGCTATTCCCTTGGATGAAGGCCTGGCATGTGCTGTGGACAAGCTCTTCAAGCTCTACTGGGTATGCAACCTGGCCTACCCAGCCCCGCTCAGCTCTGTGTTCTCATTCGTCGAGTACATTTACGACTTACCCATGTCAACAAACAGGAGAGCAAAGGTATTGGAGCTCATTTCAAAAGTCAAGTCTATTAATTAGATCCCACCAAAATGTACAGTTGTCCAAAATGTCCGTCAAGATTCACACAGATAAAGAAACTGATGTGGCACCTTCGTGAAATACATGCATTGTCAGAGGGATTGGAGTTCACACTTACTTGCAGCCAAGATGGTTGTCCAAGGACATACCACAGCATTAATTCATTTACCAAGCACCTTTCTAGAGAGCACCAGATAGGAAGTACCACAGTTGCTGAACCTTCTCTTCAGACCTTCCCAACATTTACTGACTCCACAGGGACCATCGACACAACAACTCTAGAGGAAAAAACATTGCTGAGCCTTCTGAGGGGTTTAAACTTCTTTCTTCAAGTGACAGTGCAGCCTCATTTGTGGCAAAAATGTATGCTGGATCAAATGTAACATTAATGGATGTAACAAGAACTGTAACTTGTGTTAAAGAACTTGTGGAAACAACTGTAGCTACATTACAAAATTCGGTTTCATCAGTGTTCAATAATCTGGATGTACCACATGACCATGAACTTGTGCTACCATTAATGGAACAGTTTGAAAGTGCCAAACAAATGTTTGATGACATAGACACTCCTTTTAAAATGAATACACATTTTTCAGAAAAATTTCATCTTGTCAAGCCAAAGGAACTTTTCCTTGGTCACAGGGCAGATACTGTACGGAAACAGGGACAAATGAAGCAGGTTTTGGCACCAGACACTTGTCAGTATGTACCAATACTTGAAACAATCAAATTTCTATTTAGTAATGACAAATTGCAAAATGTCTACTTAAAAAGCAAGAAAAGGAATGACAACATGATGCGAGACTATAGTGACGGGTGTCAATTCTCTACTCATCCACTATTCCAACTTTATCCAGAATCCCTGCAAATTCAGTTGTATTATGATGATGTTGAGACAACAAATCCTCTGGGCTCCAAAACAAAAAATCCATAAAGTGGGTGCTGTATACTTCACTCTACGGAATTTACCCCCAGAATGCAATTCATCCCTAGCTCACATTCACTTATGTGTGTTATTTAATTCAATCGACAGGGAGAAATATGGGCTTGGTAAGATACTAGAGCCACTTCTTGAGGACATCAGAGTCCTTGAAAACTCTGGTATAGAAGTTGAAGTTAATGGACAAACTCAAAAGCTGCATGGAACACTTTCAATTTTGACAGCAGATAATTTGGCAATACATTCATTGTGTGGTTATGTGGAAAGCTTTTCTGCAAACAAATGTTGCCAGTTTTGTTTGATCGATAAGCAGGAAATACAGTCAGTGTTTGATGAAGACAATGTCGAAAAAACGTAACAGGGAGAACTATGAGCAACATGTAAGGTTCTGTGATCCAAGCTCAACTGGTGTTAAAGGGAACTCTTGTTTGAACAGTCTGCAATATTTCCATGTAACAGAAAATACATGTGTGGACATAATGCATGATGTACTGGAGGGTGTGGCTCCTTTGGAAGTGAAGCTGTTGTTGCGCCACTTCATTTATGAAGAGAAGCTTTTCACATTAGAGCAACTTAATCACAGGATTGCTGGTTTTGACTATGGTTACATGAATGAGAAAAACAAACCAAGTGCCATTATCAATTTGAGATCTTCTGAAAATGCTGTCAGGCAAACTGCCTCCCAAATGTGGTGTCTCTTGCAAGTTTTACCATTTTTAGTGGGAGATTTCATTAATAGAGAAGACCAGTTTTGGCATCTGTTCATTTTGTTGAGGGAAATCTGCAGCATTATCTTTGCACCTGTTGTCAGTGTTGGGCTTGCTGTGTTTCTTAAGCAGCTCATCATAGATCACCATACGCTTTACAAGAAGCTGTTTTGTCTAAATCTAATTCCGAAGCACCATTTTATGATACACTATCCAAGAATGCTGTGTTTGTTTGGACCTCTTTCTCACTTGTGGTGTATGAGATTTGAGTCAAAGCATAATCCAATGAAAAGGCAAGCGCATGTGGTATGCAATTTCAAAAATATTGCCAAAACTCTTGCTTATAAACATCAGGTTCAACAAATGTACAATTTCAAGCTTGGTGACCCATTTTGTAAAAAATACAATGTTGACAATGCCTTTCCTGTGAACATTGGTGCTTTAAAGAAAGCTGCTGTTATACTGGAGGGACTTAAATCAGCCCTGCACACTGATTTCACAATGAGTAGCATCATTTATGTTACACATTCGCTGACTGTAAATGGCCACACGTACAGGACTGGATCGGTGCTGCCATTAAAGACACAGCATCACGGGGAGCACTTATTTGGAGAGATCGTTCATGTTTTACCACAGGGAGGGGTATTCTTCTTCCTCATCAGAGTACTTGAAGTTAAGTACTTTGACGAGCATTTCTATGCATATGTTGTGCAAAAAACAAAAGACTTTGAAATGATCAATGTAGATGATGTTGCAGATGTTAGGCCTCTTGACATTATGTCAAATTTTAGCACTGAAGAGCTCTATCTCAATCCGAGGTATAAGATTTTGTAGGTGCTTCTGTTGATGATGATGTCATGTTCAGAATTTACTTTAAAAAACATGGATTTTTGTACTTGTGTTATATATGTTTTATTACAAATGAATGTAATGCCTGTTTATATTGTATTACAAATGAATGTAATGCCTGGTTCATATTGTATTACAAATGAATGTAATGCCTGGTTCATATTGTATTACAGATTAAGGTAATGCCTGTTAAATTTTGAAAAAAATTGCTTTTTAAAAAGGGTTTAAAATGAAATCTTAAATAAATGACTAATTAATGTATTTTTGCTTCATTATTTTTATATTAAAGGAAACAATAATTAATTTTAACAACTGACACTTTTATGTGTGTATCTGGTGTACACATGATTTACACACAATGTGTAGAACTAACACATTCATGTGTTAAGCTGCATAACACAGCAAATGTGTAAAAGTGGTTTACACATTTGCTGTGTTGAATTTAACACAACATGTGTTGTCCCTGAGCACACTCTGTAGATGTGTTAAAATTCAACACATGTTGTGTCATTTTTAACACATCACTTCTTAGAGTGTATATAAGAGAGACTTCAGATACAGTATTAGGGGACCACTAAGGTCTATATAAAAGAGACTTCAGATACAGTATTAGGGGACCACTAAGGCCTATATAAAAGAGACTTCAGATACAGTATTAGGGGACCACTAAGGCCTATATAAAAGAGACTTCAGATACAGTATTAGGGGACCACTAAGGTCTATATAAAAGAGACTTCAGATACAGTATTAGAGGACCACTAAGGTCTATATAAAAGAGACTTCAGATACAGTATTAGGGGACCACTAAGGCCTATATAAAAGAGACTTCAGATACAGTATTAGGGGACCACTAAGGTCTATATAAAAGAGACTTCAGATACAGTATTAGGGGACCACTAAGGTCTATATAAAAGAGACTTCAGATACAGTATTAGGGGACCACTAAGGCCTATATAAAAGAGACTTCAGATACAGTATTAGGGGACCACTAAGGCCTATATAAAAGAGACTTCAGATACAGTATTAGGGGACCACTAAGGTCTATATAAAAGAGACTTCAGATACAGTATTAGAGGACCACTAAGGTCTATATAAAAGAGACTTCAGATACAGTATTAGGGGACCACTAAGGCCTATATAAAAGAGACTTCAGATACAGTATTAGGGGACCACTAAGGTCTATATAAAAGAGACTTCAGATACAGTATTAGGGGACCACTAAGGTCTATATAAAAGAGACTTAGCTCTTTGGTTGCTATATAAAAGCAACCAAAGAGCACCATGTCATGGGACCTTTAAAAATGAAACAAAACGCTGACAACGTGGAAGATAATAAGGTAATGAGAATCAATATGAAACTAAGTTTAAATCACACCCTCTGAACTAAAGAAATCAGGTTAGAATTGAAATCAAACAATATTACTAAGCTTGATTTACAAGATATAAAATGTCCACTTGAATCCTTCAGTGTTTTCCGTGCTGTTTTTGACACGTCTTCTAACCCTAGGTCAAATGAGAATGTCAGCTCCATCACAAAGAATTCAGTTTGAATAAAAAAAGGACGCAATCAAATTTTTGACTACAAGGTCTTCCATCACGTTCAAATCCCTAAAGTGACTTCCCTGGGTGCTAGGCTATATATACTGTTGTCCAATTAGCAGAGGGTTTGACCGGCTACAACCCGTCCCTTACGTGGTACAAAAGAGTCAGGAGATTACAGCCGACCCCTCTCATCTCTCCCATCACCGACACAATCATGGAATGGAAACGCTCAGGTCAAACATGAAGACACGCTTACTGCAGGTCCTTCCCACTGTGTCACTGCCCTCAAAGAATGAATATCAACCTCTTCACCCACACAAGACATGTTTAAGATATAAGATTTTGGCTTTTCCAACATAAATACTGTAAGGTATTAGCATTTAAGGGTTGACATAGACATTCAATTCTGGGTCAATTTCGGGTGAATTCAGCAGTGTTTTAGTGGAGAAAAAAACTTCCAAAACCAGTGCCTGTTCCGACTTCACAGTTCCGCAGACCAATATAATATTCCATGTGGACTTTGCTTGCAAAACCCATCCTCAGGGACATATCTGTCTTTCAATGCATCAGGTAATTCTCCCTGCCATGGTAATTCAAATCACTTCTGCACATGGTCCGATTTTCACCAGCTTGCCATCACAACCTACACAACCTTTCTTGTACATAGTCTGCTTTTAGTGTACAGTAGCTCACTGTGCTATTTTTTACGAAAACCAATCTGCTATGACAACTTCCTGCCTATGCGAGTCATCAAATGCAGTAATACTGATGCTAATAATGTGTTCCAGGGGAAAAGATAAATGGCAGCAGCAGAGCTCACAAACAGCCGTTTCATATCTGTGCCGGGGAGGCACGGCGGCCATCTTCTTCTGGGACTGACCATTTTAATGCAGTACTCTAATTGATCAGCATTCATCCCTCACCCACCCTGGATTTATGGAGCCACAGCCCACTGCTGCCATAGCGCTGCCAGACCTAAAGAGAAATGGCCGGAGGAGCTCTGCCATCCACCATCCACACTGGGAGGTTTCAGACGCCGTCGCCACACAGGCTGTTTACTAATCAAGATTTACGCCATTTGTTTGTATATGTCAATAAATCACTCCTGAGTGCGTGTGGATGACTATGAATCTAAAACAGGAGTAGATCTCTAATTGCCTTCCACAGGGCTGAAGCACATATACACCATGGTTTTACCTCCCAGGGTTTAATATTAGACTACCGGGAACAAATGCTTTGTTTTTAATTGCTATATAACCGTGGCTTCTGGGGAGATTTTCATTTTGATAGCAAGAAGTGATCGTGCCGAGTGCCAGAGGCAAGGCTGCGGATTCATCAACCACGCATTCAACTTCATGTTTGATGTCGATGTTGTGAAAACGCAAATTTCTTCCAAGTCCTTGCTGAGATAACGAAGGTGTTGTTTCAACTTAGGGATGAAATGATCCCAACAACTGAACTAATTGCGCCTCTAAAGACAGATTTGCAAAAATGAAATGTTCTTCTGACAAGGGTGAAATGTCACATCCACTGAGGCTAAAAGCCAGTGTCTTTCCAGGATGGATGGAAGGAAAGTTGTATGTGTTTATGGAAAAAAAGATATCCTCTCAAATTCACAAAGTGAGACCACAATATCTGTAATAGACAGAAGGACCCTTGGAGGAGAGGAGGAGCAGAGGAGAAGGTTTAAGTTCCTGTCCTCGGGGAAATCGCCGTCCATCTGGGGAGTCGCTGAGAGCGAAGCCAATTCCCATGCTCTAACAGGCCCTTCATTTGAGGGAACATATGCCACCGCTTAGGCCTTTTGGAATCTGTCCACATGGTAGGAATTGATTGTTATGGTGGACATTTGCTGGTAGACTACAGTAGATGAGGCATAAATAATGTTATTTACAAGTTATGTACATATAACGTTTCTAAATGTGCTCTCTCTTGTTTTAATCTCACTTCATGTATTTAAACTCAAGCATTGCTTGTGTTGTGAATCTGTTCCATCCCTGTTACAAGCCCCTGTCATATGTTTTTTAATTGGTGTCATAAATTTGTGTCATAAATTGTTACACCGTTTTCCTGCCTGAAGATTTATCTGCGTGAACCTACCTTGAACCAACCCTCCTTTCCTATGGAGCCTTGTTCTTATCAACACAGTCTCACTCCCTACTCGTCAAATGTATGACGCATGGTCAAGGACCCTGGCGTCAAGTTTCAACGAAATAGGGGTACCCTTGATGTTATTTTTCGACGAGGGGGTCCGTCAGATAGACATTCATGTTATTCCCTCACCGTCGGATATCGACGAAAGAAAAAAACACCCCCCCCGCCCCTTAACTCGAAATCTGTGACAGTTATTGGTATTTTTAGCCCAATAACCGCTGTTTTAATCAACATTATTCACGAGATAGTATCATGGTTTATATGTATTTCTTTTTATGTTATTATTTCGGTCTATTTCGGCCAGGGAAGCTGGATTGCTTTTTTGTTGATTTATATTTTTTAAACTATAATGCTACATCTATCAACATTTATTTAGATGTTATCATGGTATTCATTTCTTTACTTTAATAATATTATTTCGGTCTTATTACCGGTGAAATATTACAGTATAGGCTAATACAGAACATTACGATATGATCCGAGCAGGAAGCATTCAAAGCCGATAGGCCTATCCCACAATGCAATGCGGCCATTCATTTCAAAGAATCGGGCAGCGATCAGCTGGTCTTTAACGCCAGGATCACTACAATATACATATATACAGTCAGTGGTCAGTATCACTTCAATATATATATATACAGTCAGTGGTCAGTATCACTTCAATATACATATATACAGTCAGTGGTCAGTATCACTTCAATATACATATATACAGTCAGTGGTCAGTATCACTTCAATATACATATATACAGTCAGTGGTCAGTATCACTTATGTCAATATCACTTCAATATACATATATACAGTCAGTGGTCAGTATCACTTCAATATACATATATACAGTCAGTGGTCAGTATTACTTCAATATACATATATACAGTCAGTGATTGTGTCACCAGCAACAACACGTTGCTCAGTTTTATTCCAGTAAGTTATGAACCATAATAACGTTTAAACGAATCCGCGAAAAACTCCGGAAGTGACGTAGTACGTCCCGCTCGGCGGATACGAAGATAAAAATATATAGGCCTAACATTCGTAATATTAATGTTTTTTTCTAATGTTGTATTTGAGGAGTTAAACAATAAAGATAGTTATAATATTAAAATACAGTTTCATGTATTTGTCTACGTTTAAACGAATCCGCGGAAGTGACGTGGAAATTCCACATCTCGTCTGTGAATGAATGTTCCACGTTGTACGTGACAATTTACACAATAAAATACTAATAATGAAAAAATTGTGTTTTATATTTAGCACTTTGATTTGCCTTATATATACTATATAAAAAACCTACAGTTGAGTGTTTAGAAATACAGCCTAATGGCTTGTTTGACTAATTTGCATTTGTTTTGAATTGTACTGTTGTGAAAAACAATAAACTATATACAAACAGAAGCATTTTTTATTTTATTTTCCATACATAGTTATTTAAAAACGCAATTTTCTAATTTTGCAGTTGATGAATATTAATAACAAAGACTAAAGGGGAAAAACATGAGTATATTTATGTGTGGGACTTAGTTTGATTTAAAATCACACTGCATTATTAGTTGTTTTAAATAAATTACTTTTTTGAAATATCAATTTATGGTAGGCCTAACATATTCATTATTATATTCAGAAGATGATCCTCATATCAATCACCGTGGTTACAGCTTGTAGCCATCCTAACCTTTGTAGCCTTTACTGAGACTACCTTTTCAAAATTAAGAAGGGACTAGTTTTAAGAAGCATTTTCAGGAAATTAAAAGGATAAGCAGATTGTTACCGAGGTTTTTGTTCACGGAGTAAGATGTATATAGCTTTGTTTGGGTATGTATACATATACAACATTTGTATATATATGGCATTTTTTGGCACACTTCTACCTCAGCACTACTGCACAAAGACAAAACTCACACATCTCATTCAACCATTTCACAAGCTGAGAAAAGGATCATGACATGGGTCAGAGCAGTGGTTCCCAACCTTTTTCCTTGGTGCCCCCCACTCATGTCTAAGAAAAGCTCACCCCCCCACTCACACACACACACACACACACACACACACACACACACACACACACACACCTTTGAAACTGAAGTTGAGGTAACTCTGGAGATAGAGCTGGGTCAGAGGATATCAGAGGTCATAAATGATGAACCAATCATCGGCTCTGCTCCTATAGGCCCAATGGTGTTCATATGGACAACATGCACCTTTGGCTGGAAGGCCCGTGTTGAAAGTGTGTGTTATCATTTAGAGCAGACACCCACGGTGAATCAGATGGTTTATGTTATACAAGGCTGCATTACAGAGAATTTTATTATGACTCTCATGAAGGTTGTGTAAGGAATAGAAACCAGTCTCTCCAGGCAAGCACACAGAATATGGTCTGCTCTATCTTTATTCTCCATGCCAAGTATGAGCTCTTATCCTCTGGCAGAAGATATGGGTAAACTTAACATTTCTAAACTATAAAAACGTTGATGATGATATAGGCCTAATTTTGACCTACCTCAATTAAAACTTTAAATAATGTTGCTTGAGATTGAGGGTGTGCAATAGCTTCATGATATGAAGCATGGTTGTGTTGCTCTTGTCTGTTTGTGAAAGATGAGCAATAGATTGTTGCTGTGTGATGTGCTTCAGTCTAGCCTATATCACTTTGTTCATGTTGTTTTTTATTTTAAGTATGTCAGCTGTATGATAAAACAATATGTCAAGTCTTATTTGTGAAGCATTTGAACTCAAGGCAAATATACCTCTGGGGACAATAAAGTAGGCTATCTCCTGCTAAGTGGTCTCCATGATGTGTAAAAATTAAAACCTTGTTGTAGGACTATAGCAAACACATCGTTGGAAAGGTCTCAACCTGGAGAGGAACATATGTCAGTCTGAAGAGGATACATTACTCCTGCTTTGAAATATTGACCTCTGAACCTTGAACCCAGTCCATGTATGAAGGCCTGTCATTTAGCAACAGAAGGTTCTACACACATAAAACCAGCTGTTATAGAAAGCTCTGGACCTCAGCTGTCATGTAGGGTTAGAGTTTTCTGCGGATTCGTTTAAACGTTATTATGGTTCATAACTTACTGGAACAAAACTGAGCGACGTGTTGTTGCTGGTGACACAATAACTGACTGTATATATGTATATTGAAGTGATACTGACCACTGACTGTATATATGTATATTGAAGCGATACTGACCACTGACTGTATATATGTATATTGAAGCGATTCTGACCACTGACTGTATATATGTATATTGAAGTGATACTGACCACTGACTGTATATATGTATATTGAAGTGATCCTGGCGTTAAAGACCAGCTGATCGCTGCCCGATTCTTTGAAATGAATGGCCACATTGCATTGTGGGATAGGCCTATCGGCTTTGAATGCTTCCTGCTCGGATAAAAAATATAAATCAACAAAAAAGCAATCCAGCTTACCTGGCCAAAATATACCGAAATAATAACATAAAAAGAAATACATATAAACCATGATAATATCTCGTGAATAATGTTGATTAAAACAGCGGTTATTGGGCTAAAAATACCAATAACTGTCAGAGATTTCGAGTTAAGGGGCGGGGGGCGTGTTTTTTTCTTTCGTCGATATCCGACAGTGAGGGAATAACATGAATGTCTATCTGACGGACCCCCTCGTCGAAAAATAACATCAAGGGTACCCCTATTTCGTTGAAACTTGACGCCAGGGTCCTTGACCATGCGTCATACATTTGACGAGTAGGGAGTGAGACTGTGTTGTTCTTATCGGTCTACTCTCCACCATTGAAGTGAATGGAGCGATTGTTAAAAATGGATATATCCTTGCAGTCCTCAGACGCTGGCCTGCTCTCCATTCCCAACACCAGACTCTGTACCTTTGGAGACAGAACCTTGCGGGCCCTATCTTGCACCTGGCGCAGCGCAAAGTCCGACGAAAGTTCTTTGCTAGTTTAAGACCGACGCAGTTGTCAATTTCCCGTACAGCGCCCACATCGTTTAAATAGGAAATGCACCTGTGCCCATCTGTGCGCTCATGGGCGTGCTGGTCTTACAGGGAGGTGTGTTCAGGTGCATTCTGAGCGTATTGCTATCTTCAGGCAGCGGAAAGTGATCGTGCCATTGACCAACAAAAACCTGGGTTCAAAATTTTTTTATTTTAACCGCGCAAATATTTTAGGCTCCTGCACATCGCACGCACACTATGCCTGTTACACACACAGGGACACGCAGCAGCACACAAACATGCCAAAGATTAAAAATAAAAATATTACAATGTGAAATAGTTTTGGTGGCATAGTGCTTCTGCCATATATGATCTGATCTGCGTGTGCGCTTTCATTTCTCGCACGAGCAGATCAGTTTCCTCTCCTGAACATCTCTCCTTCCTGCTCAGCAGATCCTCCATCATAACAGCAATGCTCCAAGGTCCAAACACGCCTGGCTTTTAAAGGGAATGGGAGATGACTCTGATTGGTTGATTGCATGTTACGCCCTAAACACACCTAATGAAGACACTCAGTACAACCCTTTTGAACCACGCGCCTGGACACAACGACCCTTTTTCTGCCGTTAAACTAGCAACAGTGGATTCGTACACGCCCTAAACGCACCTGCGCCAGGCGCTTCACACCGTGCGCTTAGATCGTTAAAATAGGGCCTTAAAAGGTGCAGTAGGTAAGACTTATAAAACTACCTTTCTGTCATATTTGCTGAAACTGACCCTATGTTTCAGTAGAACTACATGAAGCAGGTAATAAAAAACAAAATCTGGCTCATCTGGAACCACCTACAGCCTGTAGTGCGATTTGCAAAAATCCACCGCTCTCTGTTCAGATGCACCAGTCATGGCCATGGGGGGTGTCTAACTGCTCATGCACACACAAACATTCTCCCTTGTGGGGGGAGGGGCTTAGGAGACCATTTTGGGCTTAAGCGGAAAGGGGGGAGGGACTGAGAAGTTGTCGATGTTCAAATGTTTTGGCTAAGTCCTGGATCTTCCCAATCCTACCTACGGCTCCTTTAAGTGTTGCAGCCCCATCCCTCTTAAAAAACTCCGGAAACACCACCTGTTCACATCCTACAACCTCCCTTAGCCACAGCCATTTCTGTAAAGCAGTGTAAACAATACTTAATTTCAAGTAAAAGTCATGCATTGGAATTCACTTTAAAAGCACAGAAGTATAATCTACTTGAAGCAGCAATGATTGATTTTTTTGGCCTTCATCAGTCATGTTTCAGTCTCGCATTGCCAGACCTTCCTCCACAGCACTGCGGAAGAGTAACGGTGCCTCTGCAAAATAGTCTCGGGTAGGAACTTGTTTTGGCGGAACATGTGTACGTTCAAAAGTAGTTTTAGTCGTGCGAGAGAAAACTCAGATTGGACAGGTAGTCTTGCTAGCTGTCTGGATTTACCCTGCTGAGATCTGAGGAGCAGTTTACCATAGTCCTCACAAATCCACCGGGGGTTAGAACGCCAACACAAAGAAAGAGGAAGGTAACATCCGGTGGAAGAAGAAATTCTAACCATACCAAGCCTCAGTAAGCATCATGTAATGTTGCAGTTCTCTCTGTAAAGAAAAGGGAGTATGAAGTAGCATGATGTGTCATGTAAAATACAAGCATCTTTCAGTAAAACTGAACGGAGAAGATAAAGGCTTTGCAAGTGAGCTATCAAGGCGTCCCTATCCGTGCTACTTTTGCTCTAACATACTTTATATATTTAATATTTCCCAGGGGTCCCGGCACAGTCAACACCTGTCCAAGCTCTGTCTGCGGCTAACTGGCCTGAAAAGGTAACATCTTAACAATTGATTATTCACACTCAGCCACTGCAGCGAGAGCGCCACAGTGTCACATTTGCAGTGTACGTGTTACAGTTGCTCCGCGTCTCAGCTCTCTCCTACTGCAACACAGCACGGCGGTGAGAGAAGTTTCCTACTACAGTGGCAGCCCCGGAGGCTCTCTCAGTAATTTCAGTCCCGGCCCCCACCATGCGCATCAGAGCCTGAGGAGCAGATTTGGTCCGAATTGTGAATCCACCCACACTGCATGTCACTCTCTATAACACAGAAACTGTGAGCTTGCTATCTACGCCGACCACTCATACACATGCACACACACCTACACAACGTCTTGCAGCAAAACTATGTTGCATGCATATATTACAGCAAAATGGAAAAAAACTTCACATAAAAAGATGGAGTCGATTATGGAATCAATATACTGTAGATAACACTCACAAGATATTCCTACATCCATTCCCTCATCTCGATATTGCATCTAAGGTTTGAGTATGAGTGGTAGCTTGGCATGTTGGCACGCTCTTTGTCTGTCTCCTAATAGAAAACTTTCCACTCAGCTGAATAACCCACTCCATGACGGCTCGATGCAGCAGAGCAAAAAAATGATACTCTCTGGACTGGTTGCGTGTATTCAGATTTGTTCAAAAATGGATTCCTTAGGCCTACCTCATGCTGCAGACCCAAGCTGGAATGTAAGCCTGTTATGGTTTAAGCCTCTTTAAAATCCAATGATAGAAAACATAAACTACGGCTGAATTTTCTTTTTGTGTGTGCATGTCTATTAACTCACAGGTGTGAAAACACTCATGGAATGCTAAAACAAAACTGCCATTACCACAAAATGTTGGATAGGAAACAAACTGCTCATTTGACTAAAGTGCTAAAATGTGTACCTGCTTTGGCATGCTGTCATCCTCATTTAGTCTCTGTTCTGTTTGTGGATGTGTTGTAGTAATTCAGTGCATGTGAGTCTATTACCATCACTGGAAAGAATGAAATTACACATGAACTGTACTGAAATTGGAAATTGCTCTATTACCAAGCGGAATAACAGGAAAGATTTTAATTTAGATTATTTTACATTTTCATGCACAACTAAGTTGCAGTGCTTGTACAAACTTACAGAATCTTTTCTGAAACCGTTTTACCAAGCTGTTCTCACGGCCAACTCGTCAACATACCGACACCTGGTCAGTGGCTGTCTGTGTCAGATACAGACGCACAATGAAGGCAAACAACAGAGGACTGTACCGTTCTTGTCCCGCGTGTCAGCTAAACGTACATCTTTTAACCTCACCCAAAAAACGTTCCTGACCCTATCTAAGTGGTTTAAACCTGCACGTTGATAAATCAGTGGCTAAATCGGAGGTAAAATGGCAGCCACAAGATTTGTGGTTTGATAAGAGGCTCCTACGGCCACATGTCAAATACCCCTTTTCCACCAACAAGAACCAGATGCTGGTTCAGAGCTAGAGCTAGTGCCGGTTCGGAGTTGGTTCGACTGACGAGCCACCAAAGAACCAGTTTGCTTTTCCACAGGCTGAAGAGCCGGCACAGAGCCGGGTATACGTCTCATCTTTCCCAGCAACGTTAGCGCGGCGGCGCCAAACACAAACACACCATCAACAATGGCGGACGTTGCTTTGCTATTGATGTTCGTGGCTTTGCAGACCTACATCGACTTCCAAACTCAGCGGATCCAACGTGTTTGCGCGGCTCGCCTTTATAGTGCCAGAAAGCAGCTTGTTTCCTCCTCTGACCACTGTGTCCATCGTGTTTATCTGATTATTCAAAAATGGCGGTCACAAGTTTCTGTTCATCTTGTTGGTCATGGTAACCCCGCCCCCAGCCGCTGATGTAGGCAGTTCTTACTTCTGGCCCAGCAATGATTTGGTGCTACTTAAGAACCACTTTTACTGGTTCGGAGCTGGTGCTTTGGTGGTCGAAAAACAAAGAACCGATTTGAAACTAGGCTCTGACTCCGAACCAGAACCAGCTCTGCCCTGGTGGAAAAGGGGTAATAGTGTCCCTGAGCAAGACCTTGAACCCCAAGTTGCTCTCATGTATTCATACCTGTGTTATTCTGTTTTAGCTGTTTTTTTTTATATTATCTTTAATAAAGGTTTTTAATTGTTTTTAACTGCTTTTTAATGTTTTATGAAAAGCTATTTGAATGGCCTTGTTGCTGAAATGGTCTATACAAATAATGCTGCCTTGCCTTGCCAAGGGGCCCCTGAGCCAAAGTGGCGCTAAGGGGTCCTGACCAAGCGTCAGTACTTGAAGAGTTGGGAGTGAGAATGTGTTGGTTTCACTTCAGTTGTGTTGCCACTCCCCCCCTCTTTGTGTCATTGATTGGTTTGACCCATCACCTATCGCCCCTCCCTATCAGCACTTTAATACTCTGGGTGGCCATCACTGTGTGACCTTTGAACTTGTGTTGACAACTCAGTTGCCTCAAGTTGCAGGGGTGACTCATGCGTGTCTTGGTTGGCATGGCGATGACATGAGAAGTAATATCACAGGAATGTATTAGAAGGCTTCTTTCGCTTCTGACATTCTATCCACAGGAAAGTGATCCATGGCAGACAGTATGCAAAATATGCTAATATGATACATTTTAGGTGTGAATGGAACAACATTAAATGATCCCTTTTTACACAAAATACAGCACTATTGCATGTTGACATAACAAGAACTAATCCCAGTCACTCTGCACACTGTAACCTTCCCCACAGCAACAGATCTACAATCTATATGATGGACTCATTGCTGCAATGAAACAATGGAATCATTATTGTATGTGTTTGAATGTCAAATGCAACCTTCACCACATCATCCAGTCTCTCTTTCTCCTTTCCTGTCACTCATGTGACAGAAAGCAAAGCACGAAGATCTTAAAATAAAACAGCCCAGAGATAGTCAAGTGGTACATTCCACATCTGGGGCCCTGGACTGGCCAAGGACGCCATCCCAGCAGAACCTTTTCTCCTGTGTGACTGATGTCTAATAAAAAAACAACAACCTTGTATCTATCTAACAACTCATCATTTTCTTTCTTCTCCTCAGGAACATGATTATCTTCAGCAAATTTTATGACAATTAGATTTTTAGATTTTAAAAAGGTGCTGTCCTCTGCGTACTGAAAAAAAAAGTGGTCGAGGATTGCTTCCACCTGGCTCTCACAGGCCGTTCAACAACTCTTTAAATACCACCCTCTGCATCTGAGGCTACATCTACACTACTACGTTTTGTTTAAAAAAAAAATGAACATCTTTTGCTACGTTTACTAGGGATGGGTACCGAACCCCCAAATTAAATGGGCCCCGGGGGTAAATTATGAAAGACCGGAGCATCGTTAAGCTGCCCCAGGTATGTTGTATGTTAGCAGCCTGGAGTTAAGTCACTTATACGTTAATGATGATTAATGATGAGTTAAAGGTCCTATGACATGCTGCTTTTTGGATGCCTTTATATAGACCTTAGTGGTCCCCTAATACTGTATCTGAGGTCTCTTTTATATAGAACTTAGTGGTCCCCTAATACTGTATCTGAAGTCTCTTTTATATAGACCTTAGTGGTCCCCTAATACTGTATCTGAAGTCTCTTTTATATAGACCTTAGTGGTCCCCTAATACTGTATCTGAAGTCTCTTTTATATAGACCTTAGTGGTCCCCTAATACTGTATCTGAAGTCTTTCCCGAAATTCAGCCTTGGTGCAGAATTACAGCCACTAGAGCCAGTCCCACAATGAGCTTTCCTTAGGCTGTGCCATCTCTGTGTCTGTAGCTTTATGCTATTGAGGAGGAGAGGGAGAGGGGGGGGGGGGGCAAGGGTGGGGGTGTGGCCTTGACCAACTGCCACTTTGCTCATTTGAAAGCCATGATGCCTCTCTCTTTCTCATGGGAGGGCCAAATGGCCAAATGAGAAGATTCCTGATTGGCCCATCTGAGCTTTCATTTTCTCAAAGGCAGAGCAGGATACCCAGGGCTTTGTTTACACCTATCACCATTTCTAGCCACTGGGGGACCATAGGCAGGCTGGGGGAACACATATTAATGTTAAAAAACCTCTTAAAGTGAAATTTTCATGCCATCGGACCTTTAATGATTACAAGTAACTAACCAACTGATTGTTGTGGGTGCGTTCATAAATTTAATCTGAAATGGTCAGAAAGTGTAATGGTAGTGAGCTGCAGGGAACACTATAAGCCAGGAGAGGTCCCGACTTCAGCCAGAGAAGGCAAACATGTTGATCTTTCTCCAGAAGAACAGTTAAGAACTTTTTGCAGCCTATCTGCATGTCTTACCCGAGTCAAATAACGATATATATAAAGAAAGTTGTTTCCTTTGCTGTAAAATTTTTACTTTATTTTACATTTCTGTAATGTGCTCAAAACAATGCTTTTGTAGTTTGCTGCTCAAGAATTTTAATTGATATATACTACATATGTGAAAATAAAGCAGCGTAAATTCTGTTGTTAATTTATTAATTTTTTCCTTAAAAAAATAAGCGATAAGAATACCGTTAAAGTACCGTTTCGATAAGCAGTGTTGGTAAGAGTAGTAATATTGTTAAAATCTTAACAATACCCATCCCTAACATTTACACCTCGCATCCGCACTACTCCGGCGTTTCCAAACCCATTAAACGGAGACATTTGGAACCACTGCTGCCCCCGTTTTGGTTTGACAAAACAAACAGAGACCTTTGGAAACGATGACGCACATATCGGTTAGGTTGGCTTACACACCTTTCACCCCTTTCAGTAACAGTTCCACCTTGTTGTCGGTCCAAGCAAATAAATCCCCGCTCTTACTTTTAACCATTATTGTTCTTTCTTCAAAGTATTTTTTAAGTATGAGTGGTAGCTTGGCATGTTGGCACGCTCTTTGTCTGTCTCCTAATAGAAAACTTTCCACTCAGCTGAATAACCCACTCCATGACGGCTCGATGCAGCAGAGCAAAAAAATGATACTCTCTGGACTGGTTGCGTGTATTCAGATTTGTTCAAAAATGGATTCCTTAGGCCTACCTCATGCTGCAGACCCAAGCTGGAATGTAAGCCTGTTATGGTTTAAGCCTCTTTAAAATCCAATGATAGAAAACATAAACTACGGCTGAATTTTCTTTTTGTGTGTGCATGTCTATTAACTCACAGGTTAATAGACGTGCTTGTGCTTTCAATTTATACATCCATTATTTTCAACGGCAGACAATCTGCTTCCTGTTTACACCGGCAGGCGCATGCCCAGTTTCTGCGAATGGTCATGTGATATGTATTCTATATCGATGACATTCCACTTCCGGGATTGTTCAGGTGCCGCCTGAAATTCCGCTGGATGTCCCATAAATTCCTCTTTCATTGTGTTGGCGTTCTAACCTCCGGTGGATTTGTGAGGACTATGGTTAACTGCTCCTCAGATCTCTGCAGGGTAAATCCAGACAGCTAGCTAGACTATCTGTCCAATCAGAGTTTTCTGTTGCACGACTAAAACTACTTTTGAACGTACTCATGTTCCACCAAAACAAGTTCCATCCTGAGACTATTTAGCAGAGGCACCGTGGCTCCGTCCGGAGCTTAGCGCAACCCAAGACAATTGTGATTGGTTTAAAGACATGCAAACAACCCAGATAGTTTTTTTATCCAATCCGGGAATGTATGTGTGGTGTAGCCAGACCTTCCTCTGCAGTGCTGTGGAGGAAGGTCTGGCAATGCGAGACTATGTGTTATGCATTACCAGACAGGTTAATATGAACGAAGATCATTTTTGTCTTAAACAAAGAATAGAGAAGGTCACATTACAATGAAAACAGAAGGAGTGTGACTTCATTCTCTGCTCAGCACGCGATTACTCTATATATCTTTACATAAATAATTGTTTACTGCTATATTAATGTTGTGAATGTTGAGCCCCTTTAAGCTAGACTATAAAATGACAAGGTTTATCCTCTGGGAAGCATGAATGAGGATGAATTGCAGTTGTTTAACTGCTATGAAAATAGCTATGAGCAGTCTGTTACCAGACAGGCACAGAAAAAAGTGTCTGATCCAACTCACTTTCTCTACCCAGAGTTCCATCTCCTACCCTCTGAAGATTCAGGGTCCCCCAGAGCAGGCTGAACTGTTAACTGATAAACATTCATTGCTGCCTATGTCCATTGGGACTCACCCCAGCTAAAGTGTTGGCCATGGGGGCCGTGCATTATGTCATGATTGTCCGAAGGTGTGTATGTGCAAACTCTTCCATCCTTTCTCCCATGGAACTCCAGAACAAATTTCCCTATGGGGACATTAGAGCATATCTTATCTTATCTAATGTGCACAGAAAGGTCAATGGCAATCTGCCAGTTAGATTTCTTGTGTAAATGTTGGGCTGATAGTGGCGCTACAGGAACAGTCCACATGTCAAGAAATCATTACAAATCATCCTCTGGGAGTCATGAATCACCAGAGAATTTTCCTACCTCGGCTAGACAATAAGGTTTATTCCATTCTAGTCTATACCAAATTGGACATCTATCTGTAGAGACGCCCAGGACCAAAGGGTTAGACAGACAGACAGACAGACAGACTAACCAACATAGTCATGACCAGCAGGGCAATCACGAACACTGTTAGCTGACACACCTCTCTATTCAGGGAAAATATATGAAATGATACAATGAAATTAGATGCCACCCTGTGATCACAGTATCTCGAGGCACAGTGCTGCAAAGATGTGGCTTTATCTAAATTCCATGGGCGTAAATTTCATCTAACAGTTGGGAAATAAATAAATGAGAACATTTGACTGTGAGCCTGCTACATGGCACCGTGAGGTTACAGTCTTTTCTGCGGATGATGGAGTTGAGTCTCATAATTATATTATTTACAATACACATTTTTCCACATATGCCAAATTCCATCTCCCAGTAACGGCTAAAACTAAAGCTCCTTAAATGCACAGATATGCTGCAGAAGCGAACAATCCTTACTAGCCAGATTATCTCTCTTGTAGCAGCGTGCTCTCCAAATGCTTTTCTATCTGGTAAACCATGTAGCTCTAAATTCAATTAGGGCCGCATAAACATTTTCATGTGTGGCAAGTGAGCTGTGAAAGGGCAGCAGACAGGGCTCAGGCTGCGCCTGGGAGAGACGAGCAGGGCCCTACTCTGCTCTACTTCTGAGGAACAGAGGAGGGAACAGATTCCAAAGGCTGCAGGAGACGTGCTGTAATATTTAGCATGCGCCGGGCTAGCTGCTTTGTGAGAGTCGGGAGAGAGCGGCTGCGTCTCTTTATCACTCAGTGTGTCTGCTGCTGTCATGTTTCCATCCATCTATTTGACTCTGTGTGCCTCCCCACACTGCCTTCTCTCATCACACACAAACACACAGATATACAGACACCGAGTAAACACCATCTATTAATTTCAATCACAAGCACAGAATCTTTTTGATTTGACGTTGGACTTTGCAGGATTTTTTACAGTTGCATCCATCCAGCTCCACTCTACATATAACATGCAGCATATTAATCATTTAGTATCCATGTGCATTGAAGCTGTACAGGGGCACAGTGTGGCTACAGCTCATAAGTAAGGCTAATGAAAAATCAGTGGTCCCCCCCAATCTGTCCTGCTGTCCCGGGGCTCATATTGCACTTCATTATTCTTTAGGCTACCCACTCCCTCTAGTGATGGACAAAGGCACTGCCTAAGGACCAGCCGGCAGGCAGGCAGGCGGCAAAATGTGGGACCACAGGAGTGACAGGAAGAGTCAGCCTCCTTCGCTACAGGCTGGATGGCGTGCCAGGCTGGTGGTGGGAAACACAGCGGCGGACCGAGAGGAACAGTTGTTTGACGAGAACGCACAAACAGTCACTTTCGCATAAATATGGCCAACTCAGTGGAAGTGTTATGCTCTGTTTTAGGAAATGTGGCGGGCTGAAGTGCTAAGAGGCACACAAAAAAACAAAAAGCCTACAGGAAGAGGCACAGGACAAACACAAACACACACACACACACACACAGACGCACACAAACACGCTTGATTAAACAGCTCTCCGCTGTGAAAAAGCATGTTCATTTGTATTTAAGTGGCGCAACGTGATAATTACCTGGGCTGGGTTTCTTCACAGATGCGTGCTTACTCTGTGGGTTACCCAACAAGGCCTAGTTTTCCTCAGCCCCCACTCCCATCATCCATCTCACTGGGCTGGATGATGTAGCGATGCCTTCACTGGTGGCCCTACCTCAGCGAATGTTAATAATAATCATACACAGCCTCCACTTTCCTATCTGCATTCCCAGCACTTATCGTCTTTGAATGATAAACTCAAGGAAACAACCAGGTCAGTTGCTTTAATAACTCATCAGTTATCATCTAGATTAATAACATCGTCACTGTCGGGTGAAAACCTTGTATGTCCAAAACTGTTGTTTTTTTAGAAAATATTTTTTTTTTTTTAAAGAGACAAAGTCAGACAAAATCGCCTTGCCACAGTTTGAATATATACCCACGGACAGACGTAAAGGGTGACCAATGGCATTCATTTATGAAAAACAAAATGTAAATCACGAAATATGGAGATTCAGTATAAGGTTTCTGCCCAACAGTGGTGATATGTTATACTGAATATTTCGATTCTAAAGTTAGGTGTGCTCAGAACAGAGGTTAGCCCACTATATATATATATATATATATATATATTTTTTTTTTAATATAATAGCTCACTCCAGAGCTACAAGACAAAATAGCAACGTGAGTTAAAATTCAACACACTAACAATGAATAGATTGTGTTAAATAAAGTTGCTACAGAGCACTCTGCATGCAACAAATCATTGATTCAATTTGAGTGCTCTCATTTTTATTCCATTATGCCTTCACACTGACTTGTTTAAAATCAGACAGAGACTAGAATGAGATCAATCCCATTCAAGATAATTGATCCCCCCAGAGACTGGTCAGACCACACTGTGAAAATGGGGGCATTATTCATAATTCATCAAATTTATATAACTGACTTACTTTTAGAAGATTACACAATAACATACATTGTTAAAGGGAGAGCCGTGGTCAACCCAGACTACGCAGGCATTGTTGTATTGAAGGCCCAGACAAGATGAACTGAGGTAAATGTGTTGTGTTTGGTCTGGGACATGTTACATAGTCTGTTGATCAGCGCTGTGTGTGTGTGTGTGTGTGTGTATATGTGTGTGTGTGTGTGTGTGTGTGTGTGTGTGTGTGTGTGTGTGTGTGTGTGTGTGTGTGTGTGTGTGTGTGTGTGTGTGTGTGTGTGTGTGTGTGTGTGTGTGTGTGTGTGTGTGTGTGTGTGTGTGTGTGTGTGTGTGTGTGTGTGTCAGTGGTGGCTCCAGGTGTTTCCAGTATAAAGATGATCTTACCGTTGTTGGCATTTTACAGGTTTCGTTTATTTTTTCTGTCATGATTCTGCTCATCTCCCGGATGAAAAGGTCAAGCCTAAGCTAACGCTCCTGCTATCATATTGTGACAGCTCTGGATAATGTGTGATAATTAAAAGGGCTTTGGCATATGGCTACTATCGCTAACATGCTTTGTGAGTCAATGGGAGTCATTTGTGCCTTGTAGGGTGAAAAAAAAGGAAAAAGGAAATGCCATTGTGGATGGACATGTGCCAGGAAGCTAAATGTAACTAGATTTAGAGTTAGGTTAGCTTAGCAAGCAGCAAAATGCTAAGGTCGGTTACACACTGGATGCGTTGCGCGAACCTGTCAGCTGCGTGGCGTGTCCGTTTATATTTCGGCTTCCATGTTAACAGGTTAGAGCTTACAAACTGCCTGCGTGACACGCACGTCTCAGTCGTATGGGGTGGCGTTTCTAAAAAAGAAAAAGATTTAACATTTAGGTGTAACATTGAATATTTGGATTCAACTATATAAAATATCTCTAAGTGGACAAATATTGTTGTAAATGTGTAAAAAAGTGACCCTCAAAAATTCATACCAGTTTTTTAAACATTGTTTGAAGCTAAATGTGACAAAATGTTGCTGTTATTTTCAACGTGAGCCTCTTTACAAACGGCACCCCATACAGGCGCAGCGCTGAAAACGCATGCCTGCTAGAAACAGAACCGACGCCTATATTTCACACGACACAAAATACATCAAGAAAAGATGTTCATTTAGACACATACTACATAATAATAAATGACATG